>NC_134459.1:63794243-64094243 GCF_047948215.1 Lycorma delicatula | reverse complement strand
CAAACGGGATATCTGCTAGAATAATACAAAATTACGATACAACCAAAGAACAAAAATTGACTGATATACTCAGAAAAATCGAGTGGCCTGCCGTTACGCCGAGACCACCTTGAGCCGGCGAGCTCCCAGAAACGGTCTTAGTAGAATTTAATGCCAGTACTATTAGAGGTAATGCATCGGATTGAGGATCGAGCTCACTATTGTCGAATTTGATATGAGGGGGATAGGGCAAAGGAGAACGGCGTATGCTACCACTAATATTGTCCTGGGCTGTGACGGTGCATAAAATAAAAGGGACTACCCTAGATAGAGCTGTCGTAGATCTGAACACTCACATCTTTGCCAAGGACCAGGCCTACGTAGCACTGAGTCGCGTGAGACAATCTGAGAGTTTAGCCATTAGTTTTTTCGATCTCAGAAAATTGTTGTATGATTTACACGATAAAGTCCCGAGGAACTCAAACGCTTGAGAAATCTGCAAGTTTAGATTGGTATACGCCAGTTAAACAAGTAAACTGAAATGTTTGTAGTTTTCTAATATGGCTTCAGTACGTTAAAAAAATTATATTCATAGGTTTTCGGAACGTGAATTTTTTCTAGATGATCACTAAAAAGTATTAAATAATAAAAACAATTATAAAAATTAAAAAAACACGACAAAAATAAAAAAAATAAATAAATTGAATTAAAAACTTCTTTTCGGCATGCCGGAAGGCGGAGGTAGATTTTACCAATGCTGAATAGGAGAAAAAAAAGATTTGCACCTTAAAATTAAGAAAACCTTCAAATTTACTCAATACGACAATGGTTGCATATGAAAAAAAGTTTCACATGTTTAGCATACGACAAGCCCTTCTTACAATTCCAGCAAAATTTGGTCATCCCTTGCCGTTAGAGTTGGTTATATCAAGAATTGTTTTAGACAAAAATTTTAGGTAATGTTTAGAGGACTAACGATTACTTTAAATCGATTAGATAGTGTGCCTATTAAGGTAGTATGGTTTTTTTGTCTTCAAAACCCCATTTTTCCACCCCCCCTGGGCCAGTGGTTGGTGATATCAAAAAACTTTACTTATATAAGTTTTAGGTCCTTATCCAAAGAATCGTCGAAACTTTAAACTAATTCGATGTTTTGCTTAATAGGAAAGTTATAGGAATATTTTGTTTTTTTTCGAAAAAGCCCTTCCATTTCCATCCCCATGGTCCGATTTTGCCCATTAACGAACACGACCGAGATTTTGGGTCGTGTTTTTTTAGGAAACAATTTTAAAGTGATTGGCGCAAAATTACGGCAGTTATCATGTTCAAAAGAATGTGAAATATGGGTGTAGATATACGTAAGTATAAATGTATAAATAAACTTTTGAGCTAACGGTGGTTTTGGGATCTGGAGGAACTGAAACGCGTAGATATGTCGAAATTTTCCGGAAGTGGAATCATGGAATGCATTACAATAGGTAGCTTTCTTACGAAATTTACCTAAAAAAACAGTGTGATTCAATGTGGCGGATCCAAGATGGGGAACAAAAATTTCAAACACCATAAAGTAATAATTTTGTAATTATGTAGATCCATATTTATTTTTACCTCCTAGTATCCCCCGTTTTGAAATACGAAGTGGTTTCCATGCTTTAATATCATCCTGTATATACATATTTATCTTCATCTATTTCTATTTTCTTCTCCTTCCTTCGGGTAAGCGAGCAGGCGCAGTATTATTACATCACGGACTCTTGCCCTCTTCCCTCATTTACTTAATTTTTTTGATGTAGATAAAAGTGGTTGTTATATAAGTATTATTAATTTTTATGTTTTGTAAACAAGATAACAACGTTTATTCTTTTTCTTTCAAGCGACACGTACGTTGGATCAATCACTTTTTTGTGTTTTGTGTCTTTCTTTTAGCTCATTATGTTTCATTCTTTCCTATTTTTCTTTCCTTTCTTGTTTGGAGAATTATATATACATATGTATATATATATATTTTTATCATATTGTATCCACTGTATTGAACAATATAAAATAATTATCAACATATATTATCAAAACCACCAAATACAGTCAAAAAAATAGTAAGATTCACTAAAATACCATTAAAATAAGGAAAGATTATTATAAAATTTATTTTAGTTTAATGAAAAATCATGTTATGAATATATTTTATGTGTAACCTTGTAATTTTAACTGCTGAAGATGAAGTAATTTAACTTCGAAAGCGCTCCAGTTCTTACCATTTTATTGACTGTATTTGGTGATTTTGTTAATGTTTTATTATATATATTTACGCGCACACATAAACAAGATGAACTAAAATTTAGAATACATTGATTTTAAATGAGAAACTGGGAATAATGCTTTAAAACAATTATTAGGATTTAATACTGTAGTTTTTCGGTCATTAACTTTCATTTTAATTTTGCCTTATTAGTGTTTTATACACCAGTAAATTAGTTGTCCTATTCTCTATTCAGTTACAGTATATATAGATTGTTATAAAGCTAATGCCAAGTTCATTATCATTATATGGTTTTTGTCCTGGTGGACTTGGCTACAATATGTCCGTCTCTTTTCTCTTTTATTCCTAGCAAACCTTATGAGCTCCTGTTAGATGTCCTTTTAGAATAGATTGTCTACAATATTTTTTTACTCTATTCCCACCTCCCAGTTTTGCATCTTCCTATACCTTCTAACATTGCTTTAATCAATTCATCCTTTTTTCATGTTGTAACCAGGACATTTGATTTTATTAAACTTTTATTTAATTTATTTTTCTTATTACTTCTTCATTTATCGCTTTATCAATTTATTTTATCTTCTGACCATGTTTCACATCTACACAGAAGTATACAACGACCATTACGTTTCAAAAGACGTTTCTTCAAGTCTATGTTCCTTCTTACTTCAAAATAACTATTTCTTTCTATTAAATTCTGGGACTTAAACGTTGGTATTCTTTTTAAAACAATATTCATCTGATTTTTAGTGAAGTAATTAAAAAATGGAATAATGAATTTTGTTCAAAATTTGCCCGATTCATAAGTAAGTCAAAACTTTAAAGATCATTTCAATTTTAATTTATAAATATATTGCTCATGAAAAGGTAAGCTTAAAACTAACATAAATGAGAAGAAAAAACTTAAAATTTAATGGGTAGATTTTCAGAGTTCGAAAAAATAAGCAAGAATATTGAACAAAAAATTTATTTCTTGAAATTACTTTTAGAGAAGCACAATGTACTTTGAAAAATTATTTAGTCATAATTTTCACTAAGTACAGCATAAAATGTATGCTTCCAACACGGTTGTATTATGTATGTGATTTCGTTTATGAAATCTTAATCTTGACTGGTTAACAGGGTTCCAATTAAATCGTATCTATAATAATAAACCTAAAGCCAACGAATTTTTTCTTCAGAAAAATTGCAGTAGGTAAATTATACGTTTTGAAGCTAAAAACGTATTAAAAAAGAAACAATTCGATTGACTTTCAAAGCAAAAATTAGATAGTGAATTTTATGAAACAGTCACGATCCATTTGTATTACAGGGAGTTAGAGGTCAGCTTGAAATTGATTATTATTACATATGATATTAATTCAATGACGATTGAATTTTGATCATCGGTTTTATATATATATATATATATATATATATATATATATATATATATATATATATATAATTTAAGCAATATAAATTTATTCTTAGTGATTTATAAAATAAGATCTGATTGAGAATTAATTTGTTTATTTTGTCCTAACTGTTTCGGAACAATAAAATGTGGCTCAAAAAAGTGTGGGTGTGTGTAATTTCTCTCTCTATCTCTCTCTCTCTCTCTCTCTATATATATATATATATGTATATATATATGTTTTAATGTAATTAATACTGTAATAAATCTTTGTATACAGTAACGATAACACTCTAAGTATAAGTAGCCTACGAAAAGTTATATCCATGGTTAGCAGTAAATCATACTCTTTTTTGTTTAAAAGAAGATACTTCGGTTTGTTTAACTAAAAATAAACAACACAAAACTTTAGACTTCACCCTTATTTCCTCCCTTACCACAACATTATACATGAAAACGTCCCTACGTTATTAATGAGTTGGGTTATTTATACCGTCTATGTTACTATTGTTATTGATAATAATAACAAAAGTAGTAATAATAGTAATAATACGTTATTATTTTAATGTAATACCCTCGTTATCTGTAAATCTCTATTACTTTTTTTTTCTCTTCTCTCCTGGGTCAGATCGACTGATTGGTATTTCACAACCCAGGGGAGTGTCCGTTATACTCTAACGGGCCTCCCCGCCTACCGGCTTAATATCCGGCATGGCAGGTCGGCCCGCCGGTCTGCTCTTTTGAGATTTTTTACTGAAATTGATGACCTCACGTCATACCTTGATCTATCGCAACGTGTGTCATAGCATTTCTTTTATTTTTATTTTTACCTACGCTCCCTTGGAGTCCCCAGCGGATCACTGAAATCGGCACATCTCAGCATGCCGACTCTCACCGCCGGGGCTGTCCACCCATCCCTATTCTACACTAATAGCTCTGCAGGCTTTCATCTTCATCCTTAGTTTTTAAGATTCTTCATAATCTCTATTACCTACTCGTATCTAATTTACAGCATATTTATCAAAAGCTGATTTATTTTATAATAATATTACAAAAATGTTTCAAAATTTTTAAACACTTGCTTTATACTTTTTAGTTATACTTTAATAAAATTATTATCGTACATTGTATAAATTTAGTTTGTAGGTTAATTTGGATTTCAAAAGATAAAATCATCTATTGAAATTTCTAATATACGAGTATTTATAAAATATCAATCAAACATTTACTCTAAAAAAATAACGGAATATTGAAATTTTTGCATAGTGAAGTTTTTATTTCATTTACTTTATCTATCATAATTTCCGACAAACGCTTTAATGAGTTTTTATAAGATTTCTCAAACTGCTATTGGATTTTTCATCTGCGACCCCAAAAACCCCGTGTAGCTGTTTTGCAGATTTAGCAAATTTTTACACCCACCCCCCTTAGTTTCCACCCTTAATTTATCCCCGTACGGGGGGATGTTTGCAAAAGTAATGGTGGAATATTGTATTATCATCCAACTTTAGTAAGTGTTCAAAATTTCATCAATCGGCAGTGTCAGGAAGTATGCTAAATTAAGGGTGCAAGATTTGAGGACAAACATGAAAAATAAAAAAAATATTGCGAGTCAAAGAAAAGCAAGAAAAAATCCTATTTATTTAATTTTTTCTAACTTAAATATATAAACAGTTTTGGAGACAGTGGTTTTTTTTTATCTGAATATATATTTGATTTATCGAATATAAAATTTAAATTAGATAACAGTTAGATTAGAAGACTTAATTGGTATCAATTAAATAATTTAGTAGTACGTAATGAAACCTAATGTTATTAAAACAACCAACTCTACCTATAGTCTTCTGAAAACTAATCCACCGTTAAATTGTATTAATATAAAGCCTATATCCTTTAAGCTATACAGATTATAATAAATTTTGTCAACCTTGTAAGGAGAGAAGTATTTCATTAACATATTAATTAACTACGATTATCCTTCTTAGAAGATACTGCATTTAAATTACAATAAAATTTAATTAATATACATTTTGTGCTAATTATTTTATGATTTTAAAAATTCACATAAAGATAAAACTCTCCTCGGGCCTAAATGGTAGTCTTTCCGTCATTCATACGGAAGTCTTCCGGTTCAAATCCAGAACAGGTTTGAGATTTTACATACGCTATAAAGTTATATACAGTTTTTATTTTTTCAGATTTTTTTGTTGTAAATAAACAGTGTACGATTGGGCTACTAGAAGTATGGTATCATGATATATATATTTTAGTATATATATATATATATATATATATATATTATATTTTAGATTATATATATATATTATATTTTAGATTATATATATATATATATATATTTTAGATTATATATATATTTTTTTTTTTGTCTTCAGTCATTTGACTGGTTTGAAGCAGCTGTCCAAGATTCCCTATCTAGTGCTAGTCGTTTCATTTCGCTATACCCCCTACATCCTACATCCCTAACAATTCGTTTTACATATTCCAAACGTTGCCTGCCTGCATTATTTTTTGCTTCTACCTCCAGTATTAAAACGACTATTCCGCATGCCTTAATATGTGGCCTATAAGTCTGTCTCTTCTTTTAACTATATTTTTCCAAATGCTTCTGTCTTCATTGATTTGCCGCAACACCTCTTCATTTATCACTTTATCCACCTATCTGATTTTTAACATTCTCCTACAGCACCACATTTCAAAAGCTTCTAATCTTTTCTTTTCAGGGACTCCGATCGTCCAAGTTTCATTCCGACTCGTAAAATGTTATTTTATAATTTTCTGGTGACCCCTTCCTTAGTAGTCCCCACCCGGAGATCCGAACGGGGGACTAGTTTACCTCCGGAATATTTTACCAACGAAGGCGCCTCCATTATTGCTATATGAAAATGCAGAGAGCTACATTTTCTTGGGAAAAAAAGCAGCTGTAGTTTTCCATTGCTTTTAGCTGCGCAGTACTCAAAGGACTAAGTGATGTTGATATGGCCATTTAAGTCGTCCTGACCTACGCCTTTAACAACTACTGAAAGAGCTGCTGCTGCTCTCTTTCAGGAATCATTCCTTAGCTGGCTCTCAACAGATACCTCTCCGATATGGTTGCACGTTCGGTCCAGCTACTCTGTATCACAGAGCACTCGAGCCTCCTCACCAACAGCAATGTCTCATGATTCATTTATATATAAATATTATAGTAAAGGTAATTTGTTTAATGTTACTGATGTTCATTAAAATTAAGCTTAAGCTCTATAAAAAATTAATATCGAGACTATAAAATATATTTTGTTTTGTACAACGTTTTTTTTTATTTTGATAAAACATTTTTAAATGAGCAGTTTTTATTATTTTATGTTTAGCATTTGCACAACCGCGTTAATAATTTTTCTTGATTAAACAGGTACTGTTAAGCAATCCATTTAATTTCACTGGATTAACGAAAATATATTTTCAATAGTTCCAGTCAATAAATGTGGAGAGAATACTTCACATCTCTTATCGAAAATTTCGAAAAATAATATACCGCTAGTCCTAACAATCTTCCGAGTTTTGAATTTTTATTCTTACGTAGAATGGTACAATATTATTTTCATGAGGGGGAATCAAAGAAACTTGTACATTAGTCTCACCAGTTATCTAAAATTGGTCTACTAGTCTAAAATAATAGACATCATGTAAGTACTATTTAAAATAAACAGTTAGGTATCATTTTAAACAATATTACTCTTTAAAAGAAAAAAAAATCAAGATTTTTATTATAGGATTTAAAACGAAGGGATTTTATGATTAAAAAAATCCATTTAAAGTAAATTAATCTTTTGTTTCAAATGATTCAAAACTACAAGAAGACGTTTTATAATAATCTTTTAATGCACTTGAAAAAAATATGGAAATCCAGATAGATGGGTTGAATTGCTGTGATAAAAATTTATTAAAAATTTTGCGTATTTTTTAAAAAAACATTTTAATATTTTATTTATTGATATATTTACTTAAGAATCTGAAATAATTAATCATATTTGAAACAAAATTACGAAATCCCCAAAAATTAATAAATTTAAAATACTACTTCTATTTAAATTTAAGTCAGTAAATATAATCATTAAAATGTCTAAAAAAGTAGTCTATAAAATAAATTTAAAAACATTTATAGTTGAAATACAGTTGCCGTTGTATATCTCATTTTTTGGTTTTGAATAGCACATATTTGAAATATGAGTATACATTTATTTATCATTTTATATTTACTTAGGTAACTGCTGCGTAGCCAATATGTATAAAAACTTTTTATTATGTAATTTTTTAATGATATATTGTCTAAACAGCTCGCTACAAATATCCAGATTATATAAGTAGGACTGTCAGTTAAAATTTAATAGATGGATTTGGTTCGATAAGAAAAAAGGTTCCCGATATCTCCTATTCGGCTGCTTTGACATTGTCAGTGATTGGTGGAAAAGGGTTCTATTCGATCTGTACGTGAGGGTAATACTATTTATATATGACATAGCAGTATTTGGAAATTTCGAATTTTAGCAACAGTAAAATTTCTTTCTACCTTTGTAGGATACTCAGCGAGATGAGATATATATACATTTTTTTTTTATAAAAAATAAATTTTATTAATAGATTATAAAACTCTGATAATAATTAAAATATATATAATAAGACTTGTAATTAATTTAATTTTATGATATATGGTAAGAATTAGAAGATGATAATTCTGACGTATAATAATTTGAACGAAAATTTTATAAATTTAAAATATAAATACCGTAAAGAAGGTATTTAAATATAAGGAACATTAATAAATTAATTGATTCCAGTTTAAATATAATAACATAATTTACAGACAAAAAGTAATATATGATTCTTACAAAGTAAAAAAAAAAAATTATAAAATTTATTTAAAAGCGAACAACAAAATTGGTTAAAATAATTAATAACAAGTCTAATTCCGTTATCTCTAACAAAACAGATGTTAAAAAAATTAATAAGCGAATAAAAAAAATTAAAACATGTATTTCTTAAATAAATAAAAAATTGGTACTAAAAAGTAAAAAATAATTTTGTTTTCAAGAAAATTACTTAAAGAAAAAAATCTTTTATTTATGCATGATGACAAAAAAGAAAAGCGTGGGATGCGCTCTAATAATAGAGCGTTGTGTATTTATAAAACAATGAACAGATTTTCATTATATACCGTGTGGCCCACGAAGAGGAATACACGTTTGATTTACTATCATTTGCCCATTCCCTCACAGATTCTATTGAATCTTCGTAGACATTTTAACGAAGGTACTAAAAATGTTCTGTGAAAATTTCTACTTTCTAGGAATTATAGAAACAAAATGGCGGCTTTCAGATAAAAACATCAATTTCAGATAAACCAAATTTTTTATTCATTACAAAATAGGTGGTAAAAAATTATTAAAAACAGATGATAATTAGAAGCAGAATAATTAAAAACAGTTAGATTATTATTCATGGTTATAACTAATCTTGTTTTATTCAATTTGAATAGCTGTTTAACAAAATACATCATCTGTTTTTAATAATTTTTACCACCTATTTTGAAATGAATAAAAAATGTGATTCAGCCCAAGATGATGCTGCTGAAGGGCCATTTGGCTGTGACGCGGCGGATCTGTATTTCATTTTCAGGGTATCGAATTCGATATGTTCAGGTTCAGAAGTACCACGGGATGCTCCTTGACGAAAATTTTCGTTATAAGGAGCAATTACAGTTTATCGCAAAGAAGGCCAGTAGTGCCTTCTTTGGTATTCGACAAGTGGTTATTCCAGATTGGGGTCTAAATTTTAAGACTAAGTGTATTTCTCTATAAGGATGGGTGTTAGGCAATTATATTGTATGCCGCACCTACCTGGGCGGATAGGCTAAAATTTAAAACTTATGGGGATATTTCGTTGAGGGCCCAGCGCCTTTATTGTTACCGTAAAATTTCTCTTCAGGCTGTTCTGGTGATTGCTGTAGTAAAGCCTATTGACGTTCTTGCACTTGAGCGTCAACAACGCTATTTCGGAAAGAAGTTGGGTCAACTAACTTCTGCTAGAATTAGAGAGATTGAGAATGATGGATTTTAACTGGAAGGTTAGGGGGTATGAGACGGCTGATGGGGGTTACACGCATGGTCTTTTACCTGATGTGGAGAGTGTGCGGGGCGCCTTTTGGGTGTCACTTAACAAGTATATAATTCAGTTTCTTTCGAGCCATGGTGCTTTTAGGGATAGTTTGGCTCGTTTCGGCCTGGCTGATTTGGGTCTGTGTTCATGGTGTGGCATATTAGTTCATACCTTTCGTGTTTTATATGTCTGTCATCAGTATGATGAATGACGATTAGAGGTAGTGAGGCAGCTTGGGGATATTGGGCTTACTTCAAATTTTAATGTCAACTGGAAAAGCCGGGCCGAATGGCCAATTGTGGAGAAATTCATGAAATATTTGGTTCTTCAGCGAGGTGTGGAAGGCGTGTAGGATGGGGAGTTCGAGTTATCCGGGTGGTTAGGGACCGCTCGGGCGTTCTCTTGTCGCCAAGTAGGCGTTCCTTAGTTTTGTTTTTGTTCGGTTATTTTGTGATGTTGTTCGTTTTATTTCGTTGGTGGGGCTACAGCTCAAAATTTAAATATTTTATTTCTAATCGGTTCTGCTCGTTTGAATAGAATGTTTTTGGTTTTGTTTTGTGTTTAATGATAGTACGTTCTTACACCGGTGGAAATGTCATTCATGGCATTTACATGGGTGAAATCCTGACGAAGGCCAAACTGTTAACTAAGAGATGTTATTCAGTTTGTGGGTTCAGAAGATGACCATCGGTAAAGCCCATCAAGGCTAGGTACGGAGGGGGTGGCGTGGCGACTGGAATTGTCACATGGCGGGATCTTCCCCTTCGGGGTCAGGATATTCCCCTTGTATCTCCGACAAATTGTATATACATGTTCTATCCATAAAATATAGAAATTTATGCAATTAACAATGGATTATTGTCACCCGAGTTACGTCGCTGTATAAAATTACATCATTGTATGAAGAAGGGAAATGTGCTTAATTAAGGTTGTCAGATTTAAGGACACGGTTGAACCACTGTAAGTTAAGAAAAACATGTAAAAATAATTAAAAATTCTAAATAAGACACAAATTAAAAATAAAATGCTTTTAACAATATATATAAGCATAAAATATAAAAAAAAACATAATTATGCTAATCACATTAGGAATAATAAAATATTTTCAAGTATGAAAACATGCCATTATTAGGAATCAAAACAAAAATAATATAAACTAAAGAACATGTATAATTTCAAAATACTGATTGGCTGTGAGAGATAAAATATTTAATTATAATTATTTAGTTTTTATTAAAAAATATATTCAAATCATTGCACAAAAAGTAACAGTACGTTATCTTAAAAAATAATAGAGTAGCAGCATAATAGTTTACATTAGTGACTGAAATGGTGAAAATATATTTCTGAAATTTTAATATTTTAAATTGTGTTCTTAATTAAATCTTATAAAACAACGTTCTGATGAAATGGAGATCTCTGCAAAGTAACTAAACTAAATTTAAAAAAAACAGTTAAGTAAGTATAAAAAAGTTTTAATAAATTATTAAATTCTGAACCTAGAATGCAATGTATGTGTGGATAGTATACAATAATGTATACTCATATATATGTATACTATTATTATTTATTCTTAACAATAAAATTATTCGCTTCAGATAAATAAGAACAATATTTCAACGTTCAAAATTGTCATCGCGTTAACATTCGACGTGATTGGAGTTTTACATATTAAATCTACTCTTTCACACCGGTGAAAATGATTTTGCTGGTTATGAAAAAGAACATAGCATATTAAATCTTAATTTATCATAAAATTGAATTTCATAAAAATATTAAGTGGTAGAATGCTAGCGTTGTATTTAATCGGGAAGGTTTTAGGTTTGAATTTCGATCAGGGTTGGCAATTTTCATACGGTAGAAGTATTTCATATCATATTCTCGTGCGTAAGCCTCGAGCTTATGTGGTGAATTAATCACAACAAAAAATAAAAAAAAAACTAAAAGAATTTCCAATAATGATATTAAACTTTGAATTCTTGGAAGATAAATTAAATTTATTCTAGATTGTAAATAATTTTTGTAAAGATCTAAAGACGTTTATTTCGAAAAAAAGTTTTATTCCCTAAACGTTATATAATAGGTCTACTGGTATATGAAAATATGTATTGTACTGTATAAATTAAATGAAAGAATGAAAAAGCTATGTGTTATTGATCTGTTGCTGGGAAATATACGGGATTTTCATGATATTATAAAATTTAATATAGTCCACTATATTATTTTTTTTTATTACACTTATTTGTATTAATGTGTGCGTGGGTACTATAATTTTTTTTATAATAAACATAGATATTGTAAAGCTTGCAAATAAAAGGAATTTAATATTGTAGATGTGTTAATAAATTTTAATATTTGTATTTATAAATAAAATCTGTTAATAAATTTGTAAAACAGATTGCCTTGTTGGCACAGTCAGTAGTATGCTTGATATACCGAAAATCTCGGATTCGATTTCCGATTAGGATCTGTAAAAGTCAATCCCAGTGTAGCCACTAATGACGTGAATATCTTTTAATTTTAATTTTCTATTTAATTATTAACTAATAATAACGTTTTTGAATCAAAGGTTTTGAAGTTTTTCTTAAAAAAATCCCAAATAGAATAAAAATTGTTTAAGCAATTACTACGATAAGATAAACATTTTGGGTAATGGGATTAGAAAAAAAAATTCAGTATGCATAAACGTATAAAATATTAATCGTTCGTATACTTATCTATTAAATCTCTTAAATTCCTATTTAGGTAATTTTAATTTTATAGGAAGGTTCCACTTAGATTCTAGGACTAATAGTTATATAATATTATAAAGTATTTGAAAACTGAACCTCAAAAAGATAAAAACAGGGATTAAATTGACTAATTGACTCTTGATAATTATTTTTACTTTGAAACAACAAAAAACTGAAAATTTAAACATTTTTCTTCAACTATTCCCTAGCCAGATTTTTATTAATGAATCTTAGAGTATAAAAAGTTATTAATCAAAGTGTTAATCTCTTATGATAAAATACGATTGTTTATTTTTTTTTACATATTGAAACAAGTTACTACTCAGAAGTTAACTAAAATACACAACCAGCATCTATCGTTATCGATCCATAAATGTTACTAATAATAATAATAATAGTAAGAATAATAATAATAAAAACAGTCTTATGAACATAAGACTGTTACTAATAAAAGAACTTATCAATTATTTTTAATTTCATTAGTGAAGGAAGTGAAAACAGACTACAAAATTTTTGTGGGAAAATGAACCACATTGACTGTTTCGATCATACCTCAGCTATTTATAAACCTATTTGAAAAAAGGAATGTAATTTTTTTTTAAATGAAAAGTTAACATTTTATCTAATTAACAAATAATCTGATAATGTTAGTATTTAGGAAGCTATTATGATTAAAAAACTTACAAGGCCTTCATTTTGGAATTTTCAAAGGTAACATTTTCAAACCTATTTACTTTGTTAAAGATATATATTTATATATAATTTGGCTGGTGTATATATATGTATATATATATATATACCAGCCAAATTTTATTAAAATATTTTTATCCCTTCCTAAGACATAAATTTTTATGAAAAGACACATGTATCGGGCAAAGGGAAAATGAATCGAGATAAAAATTGAGATAAATCGAGATATTATATGTCGTTCACGTGAACGCTTTTGTTTATTTTAATGTTCAGAATCAGACCCTTAAGCTTGCGTAACATATACCGAGACCTTCTATGTGTACATATTATTAAAAGTAAACAAAAATATTATTTTTTCTGAGTAGGTTCAAAATTAGTAATTACATTTTTATATACATATTTTTTTTTAATCTGTTTATTCCCACTAAAATATTTGACTTCACATTAACTGTCTTTAACAGATGAGTGACTTAAGAAGAGATGTAGTAGTATTTTAATGCTTTTAATTCTGTTGGTAAGTAAATAGAATTGAGCAGAGTATTTTGTTTTGATGTTAAGTGTTCTTATTCAACTGCTTGGAAGAACCAAATACATTTTACAACTTGACAGAACATACAATGATTCTTCTTCATTCTCTTTGATATCTAACCTAAAAATAACACACATTTTATTTTACAATTTTCAATTGCATTGTTAATCTGAATATTCATATTGCGATATTATTAAAAAAAAAATTGGTTATGTATGTTAAATGCCATAATCGTATTGGCTGTGGTTGACCTAATCAATTTTTTGCCTGTTTTTATTTCTTCTACTAAGAGTAATAAAAATTATTAATAATAAATAATAATAGTAAATTAATAAAAATTATCAACTTCCACTACGGTGCGCAAGCGTACTGCCGCATGCCGGATTAATTGTCTGCTATTACTTGATTGTTTGTCAATGGATTTTTATAAATGAGATATTATTTTGTTCAAAATAAAATGCTTAATACATTTTTTAATAAGGAAAGATTTGATAAGAAAAATAATTAGAAGACATTGAAGATTAAAAAATTAAGACGGTCGCCATTTTGAAATTTTAGAAGACGTTTAAAATATTTTTATTTTCTAGTATAAGACACTACTCTTAGATTTGTCAAATTTAATTAAAGAAGGTCTACCCATTCCTGAGACATAATGTTTTTGTTGAAAATCACAAAATGGCGTTCAGAAGGAAAAGAAAGCAAAATAGGGCTTAAGTCGATATGAACTTTTTTGCTAATTTTGGTGTCCTGAATCAGTACCTGAAGTTCGGCGAAAAAGTCCCGAAACACTCCGTATATAAGAGGTCTGTAATTAAAGTAATGAGACTAGTTTTTTTTTTGGCAGCCAAAGGGGCAACACTGTAAATTTACTAGTAAATATGTGGTTATATGAACAGCTGATTTATATTAGGTATTAATAGTTTGAGACGTAAACAAAGTTTCTGTGAAACGAGTTTTTGCTATGCGTTGCAAAAATGAGAGATACTAATTATGAGCAACGTTGTGCAATCAAGTTTTGTGTTAAACTCGATGAGAATGCTACTGAAACTTACATTGAAAAGGGCGTATGGAGATTACAATCTGTCACGAGCCCAAGTTTTTAGGTGGTTTAAAGTATTTTCAGAAGGTCAGAAATCAGTTGGAAGGTCGGAAATCACGCTCTGGAAGACCGTTAACGTCAAAAAGTGACAACAATGTTGAGCGAATCAGAGACTTGACACGGTACAACCGGCAATTCGATTTACTCTTACAATGATTGCAGAACTGAACTTGAACTATACCACAGTCCATCATATTTTGACAAACGAATTGGACATGAAAAAAGTTTGTGCAAAACTGATCCCAAAAAACTTAACCGTTGAACATAAAACAACAGGGAGGAAATGTGCCGCGATCTTCTAGGGTGAATTGAAACTGATCCTGATTTTCTAAAAAAAATGTTATTACTGGTGATGAATCTTGGATATTTGAGTACGACCCAGAAACAAAATGCCACAGTAAGGAGTGGCACACTCCTAACTCACCACGTCCCAAAAAAGCAAAAATGAACAAGTCAGAAATCAAAACCATGCTAATTTGTTTTTTCGATAGTAATGGCATTGTCCATAAAGAATTTTTGTCTGCAGGATAGACTGTAAATCAATATGTTAACCGAGAAATTCAACCCAATCTGTAAGTTATCTCTATACATTTTTATATGATTTTAACGTTATGGAGTCCTTTTTGAATCACCTGATCGTAGTTTTATCAAAATATATATATCTATATATATAAAAATGTTAAGTTCGTTTGTGTACGGCTTCAAAAACTCAAAATGTTCTGCACCGATTGAGCTCAAATTTTAGCACGATATATAATCCGCATCAAAGATTGTTTTCATCTATTTTTAATAAATCTATCTATCTATTTTTAATTTGGAAATGTAAACAAAGGAAAACCAATCAGATCAATGCAAGATGGCCGCTGTCAAATACAACGACCAAATTTCTTTGAATTATATGTAATAGCTAAAACATCTGTATTTTATTAAAAAAAAAACACAATAATAAAAATTTTAGCATGATATATAATCCGCATCAAAGATTGTTTTCATTTATTTTTAATAAATCTATCTATCCATTTTTAATTTGTACAGTTTTTTAATAAATAAGAGGCTAATAAATCAGATGGAAATGTAAACAAAAGGAAACCAATCAGATTAATGCAAGACGGCCGCTGTCAAACACAACGACCAATCACAAAGAGACCGTATGGCCGTTGCCAATGTAAACAAAATCACAATTGATTAAGTAACAAATTTCTTTGAATTATATTTAACAGCTAAAACATCTCTATTTTATTTAAAAAAAAAAACAGGAAAACAAAAAGAAAAGCCACCAAGAAGGATGACTTACAGTAAATAAATTACCCAAATAAACACCCAACTTTCTTATAGCCCAGTTAGACTTAAGACTATGCAACCAAAAAAAAGTCAAAATAACCAAATACACAGAAAATAATATCCCTACATAATGACCAAAAAATCCTTTGTTAGGTTATTTTTTTACATATATATGACCAAACAATCGATATTACTTGGTCCGTTCTATACGGACTATAATTATTTTTAATACGCGAAACCCTTTGCAGTGATTGAACATTAACTTAAACCTCTTCAAAAATTATTCCTTTTGAAGTAAGCCACATTTTGATATCATTGTTTTTCTATAACACGGCTGGAATTCTTTTCGTTTAATGATAAGAAGCGTTGTCGAAGACAATAACCGAATTCTCTTCCAAAGGACATAATACACCGCTAAACTATTTCTAAATAATTCAAATTCGTGTAATTTTTTTACGAATCGTGTTTTTATCAAAATCTCACCTTTTTCTCAACTGACCTGCGGGATTTTGTTTTCTTTGGAGACCGTAATTCATTAGTAGATTCATACTCGAGAATCACGTTGTACACTGAAGCGGCACAACTTCTACTTACGTTAGCAGTTTATTAACATCTGAAATCAACGCCGTTTAATTATTCAGTAATTTGTAAGCATTACTCTGCTTTTGTAAGTATTTAAAATGATGTGTTTTTCCGCACGACTTAAGGGCTTTTCTTCGCAGCCCACAAATCTTTATATATAAAAATGTTAAGTTCGTTTGTGTACGCTTCAAAAACTCAAAATGTTCTGCACCGATTGAGCTCAAATTTTAGCACAATATATAACCCGCATCAAAGATTGTTTTTATCTATTTTTCGCATCAGTCACATACCCGCGACCGCGAGAAAACAGTTTTTTTAACGATCAGCTGTGTACCAGTGACCGCGCCATCTGCCGGAAGCGAGGGGAACACTCGCCATACTAGCTAACGACAACCGCAGTCACATGTGAAACAATACCTGTTCCCAACTACATTGTTTATTAATAAAAAAAAAAAAAACGTATCCACTTGTATCTAATTCAGATTATTATACAATCTGAATTAA
The DNA here is from genome assembly GCF_047948215.1 of Lycorma delicatula. NCBI lineage: Eukaryota > Metazoa > Arthropoda > Insecta > Hemiptera > Fulgoridae > Lycorma > Lycorma delicatula. The sequence continues at coordinate 64,077,044 of NC_134459.1, read as the reverse complement.
ATATTCACTTTAATCGAGGTACTTTTGTGTGACCGTGTCGTGATTGAGCTGCGCCTTTCACCAAGCTCTGAATTTATTAAAAAACGACCAACAGTGGGATATATGTATTAATGACGCGTGCAACACTGCACATCCAAACTAAACTCGCGCATTATTCGCAATTATATTGACCGCTTGCTTCCCTTCATCTCCCACAGAGTTATGGGAAAGATATCGATCGGATATGTCTGAGGATATTTTGCATAGAGTACGCCTAGAAAACACCAATATGACCATGGAATTTACAGAAGGCATTTACAACGAAGCATTGATAAATATTGAAGACAAGTGCTTAGCTATTGCAAATAAAGTTCTTAGTCAATTGGGAATGCCAGCACCCACCCGAGCTGCTGTTGCTTCATTTGATGCCGTGAACAGAGTTACAACATTGGTGATCTTCAGTCATATTTCCAATCAAACATTGCCAAATTAACGCGTGAACAGAAAGGCATTTATGATCGCATAGTGCAAATGATAAATGACGGAGTTGGGGGGACCTTCTTCTTGGATGCGCCAGGAGGAACTGGAAAAACATTCCTCATTAGATTGATTCTAGCAACGGTTCGATCAAAAAATGACAATTATCCTGTTGCGGAATATTAATCAGCCAAAACTCTGCAACGGCACGCGACTTGCAGTTAAGAAATTGATGAATAATGTAGTGGAAGCAACGATTCTAAGGACCTTTCAAAGGTGAAGATGTCCTCATTCCTCGAATACCCATAATCCCGACCGACACACCATTTTAATTTAAAAGATTGCAATTCCCAATTCGATTGGCATTTGCAATCAAAATTAATAAAGCTCAAGGTCAATCTTTAGAATTGTGTGGTTTAGATTTAGATGCGGATTGCTTCTCACATGGACCACTGTATGTGCGTGTTCCCGAGTCGGCAAACCAGATAGCCTTTATATCTACGCAGACAGTGGAAAAACAAAAAAAAAATATTGTATATCCACAAGTATAGCAAAATTAAACTTCTATGAAACGTATGCTTTGTTTTGTTTTTCTCATTTCTCATCCATACAACCACAATGTGCCACAGCGAAGCGTGGCAGGTAGAGCTAGTATATATATATATATATATATATATATATATATATATATAGAGAGAGAGAGAGCAATAAAACAACAATAAAAACAACCAAATAAGATTATGGTTAAAGCAAATTGTTCAATTTAATTGAACATAATGGGGTTTTTTAATTGAAAAATTTTAATTGTATTTTTCGTTTTGGAAGATTTAAGAGCTTTAAATTTAGAGATTAATTATGTACTCAATATACAATAGTAAATGCTTTTTTTAATTTATTTTTATTTTTTTTGGTATTGTTTTTTTGTAACTTTTTTGAACGTAAGGTCTTAGGTTAAATTCAGTTTCTTAAAATACTAATAGGATCGTTATATTGGATTATTTCAGTCTTTTTGGTGAAGCATTGAATTTAAATATATAGTATACGACGTAATTTAGTATAAATCCTGATTGTGAGATGATGCATGCTTTCGGGTAATATTGACCGGCAGTCAAATTTTATGTATTTATGCTCTCTGTAGGCTTTCTTTAGTCATAAGATCGATAACAGACAACTTATAATAGAAACTTCCGTACTTCTGAAGTTATCTATAACTCGATCGATTCAATTTTATCGTGGGTTTCGACTAAAAATTTGTAGTCCATAAAGTAAAATAAGAAATATTACTTACTACACACACCACTTTTCTTATCTCTTAACCAAGAAAATTGAAATGTAACTAGGAAGTTTCATATCAGAACGGAGCTGATACTGGAAGTTTTTAGTATCCGCAAGGGAATTTTTTTAATAAATTCTTTCTACAGAGAGGAGAGTTTTTTTTTGATAGTCTTTTCATCCTGTAGCAAGTATGACGATCGGACAAAACAGTCAACCAGGAAGTTCAAGAATCTTATAAATGAAGGGTCACCCCAACTATTGTTTTTACTTTTTGATTTAAATGTAAATTTATTATCTACTAAATAAATATTAATAAAATAAAATGAAATAGTGAAGCACAAACAAATTTCAAGCGTTAGATATAATGATTGTAACGAGGAAAAAATATTTAATATTAAAATATTATTCGTCTACATGAATGTAATAAAAGAGAGATTATATTATAAATAATTTATTTATTTATACAGTTTTGATTTTGATATAAAAGTTGCATAAGTTTCTCGGTTTTGTCTTTGACAGATTTTTATTTCAAACATATCAGAGAGTTTTTAAATATAAATGACTTAATTGTGCAATATTTAGTATAAAATTGCAAAAAAGGTCAAAATCTTCAGTAAAATAATTGGGAAATTAGACAAAAAAAAAGTTAAGATCGATTTCACTCCCTTCATGAAATGACGTTTCTACCTTAAATATTATGTGGTATTAAAAGTATAATTGAATTTTAAGTCGCAGTCGATCCCCTTTAATCAAATTACGTTTTCATCGTCTAAATTATTCTGTACTTAAAGAGTAAAATTTCTAATAAAAAATCAAGTTTTTGGTATAAATATTTGGATCCTATTTGACACCCTTGCTCAACAGCTACTTTATATACTATTTTTAATAACAGCCACAACTTGAAAAATAAAGTATCGAAATTATAAAAAAATTGAAAAGAAAATAAATTTCTTAAGAGAATCCCTGCAATCCTCTATTTTTTTAAAAAAGTTCCCATGTTGTCTCCGTTAATGCTAGTTATAGTTGGATTTCATCTTGAAAATTGAAGGTAAAAAAATCTGATGTGGGCACCACATGACTTCCTTGTACGCTTATTAAATTACATATACATATTTTTTTAAAATGAAAAGTACATAAAATTTTATTTCATTAATAACTTCTGATATTTTTTTATTGTTATAATTGAATTTATTATTTAGCTTAATTTTTTTTACAATCAGAGGTTAATAATTTTATTAATAAATCAATATATTTAAATTAAAAAAAAAAGTTAAAAAAAAGGATATGAAGTCTGATTCGAACCGATATACCTTCCCCTTATAAGATCCAAATATTTAATTAATTAATGTTTTATTTGGCTATAACCCTGGAACCAATGATAGAAAGTACTTATATAGATATATATTTATAGATATTATAGATATATAGTTGAAAATGAGCGCTTATTGCTGCAGTTAGGAAAAAATCCAAAATCAAAATTTTGTTAGATTTTGGGCTTTTTTGGGCGCTCTTGATTCAGTCGATTTTAATCAAAAGGGGAAGTGCACAACTAGATGTTATAACAGTCCTAAATCCAAAATTTCAACATCGTACTTCTAATCGTTTTTGAATTATGCGAGATGCATACGTACGTACAGATGTTACACCGAAACTAGTTAAAATGAATTCAGGGATGGTCAAAATGGATATTTCCATTGAAATCTGAAAACCGAAATTTTTCGCGATCGCAATACTTTCTTTACTTCGTACAAAGAAGTAAAAAAAAAAAATATATTTTAAGTATGAGGCTCAATCACCCTCTTCATTTTTGGGATTACATTTTATTCATCGAGTAATTAATCATTTACTTCAATAAGTTGACCATATTTGATTCAATGTTATTCAAGGCTAAAAGAAATTAGTTAATTAAACAAATAAAATATGGGAACTGTGGTAACCCCTTGTCCGATGGGGTTGATATCAGATCAAATATGGAATATATATGTAGCTAAATATTTTTGGTAAATTTCAACTTTTTTTGTAAACAAGTTTTCGAGATTTGGATTGTGAAGCAAAGACTGTGCAGAAATAATTTTGAATATTCCTCTCTATTCCATATACGATTGCCTTAAAACTTCGGAATTTTTAATAACTTTTAGAGTACTTTCATTTATACAAAATGCCAACAATTAAAAATGGGGAAAACTAACCCATCAAAGTTTTTTAATTTTGCTAAAAATCAATTGTCATCAATGCCTTGTATATAGAAAGTTTTTGAGCTATTTTCAAAGAGTTTATTTTGAGAAAGATCGGAAATAGCAATCGAAATACTGGCCAATAAAGGCACGTAAATCTTTCGAAACTTTTTTGGACTACGGAGGTCTTGAAATGACGATGTTTGCAAAGAACTCTGATACCAAAAATTTTGCTATACTGCTGCAGCAATAGAGATTGTAACTAGTAAAGTAAAAATTAACTCTTGTGATTCATCATTGCTTTTATGTTTTTACTGTATATGTAGAGATGTTTAAATTCTGATTTTCATACATTTTAATGACAAAATATATTCACTGAAATATTTTATTTTTCATTTTGAAATTAAATTTACTGTATTTTCAATGTGTTTCAAACGAATTTATTTTTGCTCTAAGGTTGTTTCATAAAGTGTGTATATAAAATGTGTTCTAATGTATTCTGATCATGTTTTTTCTCGGCTGGAAAGTTCTGCTTGTTATCTGTGTTCCATAATAATATTGCCTAATACTAAAATAATGTTAATACGCATACATAAATTATATATATATATATATATATATATATATATATATATATATGTATATGAGTAGTCGTAACAAAATAAATATGATAGTAATAAAAAAAAAATTTTTTTTAAATAAATTTTTATTTAAAGTGTACGTTCTTTCTGAGTTACCGAACTGAATGAAAATGTTGAAATAAAAAATGTAAATTGAATAAGTTTTCTTTATGCGAGTGTGAACAATTTGTATACTTTCTATTCTCTGTACCTTATCATCTGTTTATTTAAATTTATATTTTCTTTCATCGACTGAAAGAATAACAATAGAAAATTAACTCATATTTTTTTTATTGTTTAAAAAAAAATGAAATGGATTTAAAATAACTGAAGAACAGTTTCAGGGAATTTTATAGATGAAACAATAAATAAAACGAAACAAGAGACAATAAATTTTATTTTCGTATCTACAAACATTTTATATTTATAATTGATGAAGTGAAATGTAATCTTTAACTTATTTTATCATTTTTTTACACTACTATCTGTTTGTAGAACAATAAAGTTGTTAAATGATTGTTTTTACGGAAATTCCCATTGGTAACAGTGATGGTTTTTATATCAATGAGTTGTGTAAATCTTAAAATAAGTTTGTAGGGTGTAGTCTTACTGACCTTTTAAATTAGCTGTTTCATTATTATCAACTGATTTATAGCTTTTTAAATCAATACTTTCTTAGTCTACTTTCACAAATGGTGCTGATGTTGAATATCGGTTCAAATTCTGGGGATGTTTAAATTTCTATACATTTAAATATTATATATGAACAAGTATGAATTTTTCACGATAAAACATATCTTTGATTGGATTCTCTGAAGTATCTCAATGTTGGCACGGCTTAATATTTATTTTTTATTATTTATTTATTACAAAGTGCCATAAATTTTAATAATAATACAGAGAGTACAATAACAGAAGAAAGATACAATAATATTACAAAGGAAATACACTCATACATAAATACTTGAACGTATACTAAGTTATAAATAACATAATATTTTTAATTGGCACTGACCGGCAGAAGAACAAAACAACTCTTGTTTGCCGGTGGGCGTAATCAGTTATATTTTTCGCAATTTGTTTTATTATTTATTTACCATAATAGAGACCTCCAACAACTCACAATTATAAGCCTTGAAATACGCAATTTTATATGCAGTATTAGATTTACAACTAATTAAAAGTACCAGATACATCGATAGATAAATGTCAATACAACATTTAATATTGGTATCTTAAATAAAAAATGACCACCATCTACAACAACAACAACAAGTAAACAATTCTGAATCGTGAAATTATTAGATTATAAAAGTCCCTTTCGGCACGCCGGAAAGCAGAGGTTGATTTCACCGGTGCTAAGTAGGGGATAAAAAAGATTTCCACCTTAAAGTTAAGAAAAATTCAAATTTACTCAATACGACAATGGTTGCATGTGAAAAAAAGTTTCACATGTTTAGCATACGACAAACCCCATCTTCTTACAATTCCAGCAATATTTTGGTCATCCGTTGCCGTAAGGGTTAGTTATATAACAAAAATTTTAGGTAATGTGACTAATAAGGGAGGTATGATGTATTTTTGTCTTCGAAACCGCATTTTTTCCACCCCCTTGGCAAATAGTTGGTTGTATCAAAAAAATTTACTTAAATAAATTTTAGGCCCTTATCCAAAGATTGTAGGAACTTTAAAAAAAATTCGATATTTTACTTAATGTTATAGCGATATTTTATTTTTTCGAAAAAGTTCCCCCATTTTCATCCCATAGTCTGATTTTTGCCGTTAACGACCTCGACCGAGATTTTGGGACGAATTATTTTTAAGGAACAATTTGAAAGTGATTGGCACAAGATTACGGCAGTTATGTCCACAAGAAAGTGAAATAAATAAATAAATGAAATAAATATATATATATGCATTAATCGTATATATAAACTTTTGAGCTGACGGTAGTTTTGGGGTCTGGGGGATGTGAAACGTGAAGATATGTCGAAATTTTCCGAAAGTCGAATCATTACAGTAGGTAGCTTTCTTTTGAAATCTACCTAATAAGTATAAACCATTAAAATATACCAAAATTATAATAACTATAAATACACTATTTACTATGATTATAAACCATTAAGGAGAAATAATAATGATAGCTACCCAAGTTAATAACATTGTAGCTATGATTTAAGTTAGATTATTGAAAATCAATGCGAAGGATAATTAGATTGAAGTATATTTAATTGAAAGTTTTAAACTAAGTTATTAATTTCAAAAATAAAATTTTCGATTATCCATTTCCTTTGAGCTGCATAAAGATAATTTTTCGATTGTTTCTCTCCTGAATAAGTAGCAAGGGATCTTATTAATAAGTTTGGTGCTAATATATCTTATTCGTTTGCGTACGGTGGTTATATTCGAAAATTCAATCTTATTATTCTTCAGGCCGATATTTCTAAAGTTATAGAGATAATTCCGGATTTCCATCTCGAAACTCTTCCTATATCTATAAATATATCTTAATAAATCTTTAATATAAAGCTGTCTGACAGTCATCACATTGAAGTTTTCAAAAAATATTTGCACTAGAGTATAGTCTTGGTTAATTTAAAATTGTTTTTAAGATTTTTTTTTGGACTTAAATAGTTTATTGATATATTGATATGCCAATCATAAGAGGCATTGATCAATCATAAGGATGCATGTGCCGGTTTGGTAGCGCGTTTACCGAACCGGCACATGCACCCCTCAAACTCCCCATGTCCGGTTAGCAACTGGGAGAGGTAGAATCCCACCTTCCCAAAGCCACGCTGAATCCACAGATCAATGTTATGTATAATGCGTCTTATCCATTCTCCCGTAGGAGAAGCATTCCGGACTTCCTGCCAGTCTCTTAAAAGGATTTGTCTAGCCTCAACTTTAGGCATTCCTTTATACATCCTATACAGCATTTGAGCCCTCAGTAGAACAGGAGGGATGCCCGAAATCACTTCAGCAGCATTACGGGAAACAGTCCTGTATGCCGCAATAATTTTGATGGCAATTCGCTGCTGAATAGACGACAGCCTATCAACGTTCCTTTTACTGGTAAATGCGACTATGTTACGTTTATTTAGTTAAGAGTGAACGCTAATGTGTATGAGAAAGTGGAAGGCTATTAACCAGAGGGTCTCTAATGACAAAAATTGGTATTGCTCTCAAGGTCAATTTGTAGCTTCATTTAAAGAAATCAATCGAATGAGTGGTTATTCATTCAGGAAATCATGGATAAATTTGAAGTGAGAGATTCTTGTTACACGACCGAGGGTACATCTAAGTGTTCACTGCGTAATTCATTTATATCTAAATTCCTAGTGGTGTTATTATTTATAGCCACGCAGGAATGTTATTATCAGGCAACTGGAATGTTAGTGTTAGTATTCCCACGGGAATAATTGAAGAACTGATTGATGAATATCCTTAAAACTTTCTTTGTTGATTCGAATCTGGTGATGTATAATTATAATTTTTATTAATAATAAGTTGTATGACTGATCATTATGTAACGTGGATATTCTAGTGCGTTATTCTCTTGATTCAGTTTTTGTTCATCGAACTCTCATAAGCAGCTTCCCAAGGCTTACCTAGGCTTTGTGTAAAAGCTAGCAGTGATTTGAGTGAATGTTACGTTTAATCATTATATTTACAATTTTTCAATGTTCAATTATTAGATAATTATGAATTTGTACATTTATTACAAATTACTGTTTCTGTAAATACAGAGAGCAATACAATATTATGTTTTAAATACGTACACAAATTACCATAATCCAAATTTATGTGAAATAAATTATAATAAAACCGGCCTCAAAACCAGAAAATAATAATTAAAAAATTTTCTTTTATTTCTGCTTCTTGAAGTGGTGTAAAATTAAAAACAAATTATCATTAACTCTTATCATAGTGTCGACTTCCAAAACTCGAATTTTAAACAATTGAAAAAATATTATCTTAAAATTTTAGTACATTTTGTAAATTGGATTTATTATATTTTTTAAACAGTTTATATTATTACTACTACTTTCAATTTTACATAAAAAAAACTGGAATGAAAATAAGCCGTTTGTACGAAGCGATAAAGCAATAAATCTACTAGTTTTTAGAAGTAAAAAAAGTAATGAGGAGAAACGACGTAATGTTTTTATGAAACTTCGCTTGTGAGTTCAGGCGAATAAACCTTAGTTTACACACGTATAACCGAGCTGAAATAAGGTCTTCAGGAGTGTGAAAATAAGTATTATTTTATACCTAACCTTTTTTCACCAATTTTCTTGAATTATCGTGAAAATATACTTAAAATATCAGAATCACGATAGAATATAAAAATCATAGCAAAGCCTATGATCTAATATTAGGCACTGATAACGAAAAATATACAAAAAATTACCATCAGATTGTCTATGTAAACTGCGTAAATTTTATTTAAAAAACATTTCATTTAAGTTTCCCAAAAGAAACTTACTAAAGACCACCAGAAATAGTTTCTCTACAAAATAAAATCAATCTATATAAAATCCATTCCTACAAAGTAAAAATAAAGTAAATAAAATAATAAGTAAAGTATAAAATACATAAATAAATAAAGTGTAATGAATAGGTAAAAAGTAAAACTCGTAAAAAAAACACCGTAGAGTTCAAATTAAAAAGTCCTTTCTTTTGAAGTAATTATAGAAACGTTTTCTTAAATTGCTATTCAAGCTTTCAAGAAATTGCTATTCATATTAGACATAAGCAAAAATTCATATAATTTTTTTAGACTTCAAGTAAGTTTAGATTGTATCTACTGACCATCAATGTTATATATTAAGAAATTTTGGACTTCACTTCAAATTAATGTGAATGATAAAATTAACTCTAACAATACCCCATCTAAAGTAAAATTCAGGGGCGAATTATCTGAACCATTAACGATTAAAACAAAGTTAAGGCAGGGAGACAATTTATCAGCACTGCTCTTCAACTGTGATCTGGAGTATGTGATAAGTGAGTGGTAAAAGGAAAATCCTAAGAGTATAAAAATCGGAACCAAAAAGAAACCAATAAACCTAAATTTCTTAGGATTCATGGACGACTTATCGCTAATAGCTAACAACATCCAAGAGGTCAAAACCTAAAAAACGAGCCTTCAAAATATAGCAGAAAGAATAGGGCTCCTAATCCCACTTGAAAAAACAGAAATAATGGTAAAACAATTTAAATACCTAGGAGAAATTATTATATAATTTATAATTATAAATTATATAAATTACATGCAACTTAAACAGAAAAACCCGTCTGGCAAAAAAGAAGTAATAAAATTACAAAAGTCCAATAATTGACATGGTACACATATAACAAAAAATGCCTTTCCATCATACGAAATTAAAATAATACAAAACAGTAGTTCAGCCAGATGTAACCTACGATAGCGAAACTCTCTTCAAGGTCACTCAGAGGAACAGATTTTACAAAATCCTCAAAGTTGAAAGAAGAATAACCAGTGTTTATATAAGTAACCAGTGTTTATATAAGAAGCATCAAGGAGTAGGGCAATGGTAGATTGTGGCAAATGAAGTGGTTTGCAGGGACCTGGAGCCCATCACAGATAATATACGTCAGAAGAGGATCTCTTTCTTTGGTTATTTCATGAGGTCATCAGATTAATAATAATAAAGAACCTCGTAATAATAAGAATTGTTGAGAAGGTTTGGAGTCTGAAATAAGAGAGGATATGGAGTAACTGCGAATAAACATGCAAGATTTATAAAATATCAAGAAAATGCAGGACAAGAAAATAAGATTTCGTTCAAAAGAAGACAATTAACCACACGTCTCAGGAATGGTCGGTCTGAGCCTACGCAGTTGCACAATATAATTTATTACGCAATTAAATTTTTAATTCAATTTATACATAAAAAATATTTGCTCAACCACATTTTAATTTGTAGCTGTTTTTTTATCTTAATACATAGATTTTTTTATTTCATTAAAGTTTTGGAAGGGTACTCTTCATTATCAGAATTTAAATAAAACAAAATTAAGACGTAAATGATCTTATTTTTAGTCAATTAAGGGAAAGATTTGACAATTTTAGTAATTTTAATTTTCATTAGAATATTCAATTTAATAGCAATAAAATATTTTTTAAGTATACTTGTGTTTTTTCTAATGTTTTTTCTGATGATGAAAACTATCCTAATTATGAAAACGTTTAGATATAAACAAAGCTAACCGTAAGTAAAATTAAAATAAAGATAAAAAAAATTAGTAAATTTTAATTAAAAAATAAATTAAATAAATACTTTTTTTATAACTTAAAAATGAGTACACTATACAACGATTGTTTGTGGAACGTTTATATATCTCTCGGAAAGAAGATGGTAGAGGTCTCCTCGACCTGAAGTCTCTTTGTAACTGAAAAACTGCTTCAATGAAGAGATATTTTCTCTTGCATCTGACAAGGGTTACTCTCTAAAGCTGAATGATGACAATTTCTACACCAGTATCATTACAACCTCTGATAGGATCCAAGCATGGAAAGCATGGCACTCCACGGTAGATTTCCTCATTCTCTCGAAAATGCTGATAAGGTCGCATCTACGCGTTGACTGAGGGATGCATTTCTATTTGAAGAAACATAAGGGCCATCCAGGACCAAGTGGTTGCGACAAATTACAAGAACTTCATAGAAAATCAGGACATCAGTGATGAGTGCAGGATGTGCCACCAATATTCAGAGAGAATTGATCATTTGATAACTGGGTTCTGCAGTCTGGCAAACACGGAATATCTGCATCGCCACGATCTTACAGTATTCATTGTTCATCAGGGAATGGCGTTGAAATTAGGACTCGTAGATGACAAGTAGCAGTGTCATTATGAATATCAGGCCAGACTTTTTTTTTTCATGAGTCGGAGGAATCCCATTTACGGGCGGAGTGTCGGGCCCGCTGACAGGTTCCGCTGTTATTAAGAATGCGTATGTGTGCCTGCGCCCTACCGACTAAACCTCCTATCTCACCGATCCTTCCCTCCTGGGACCGGACCCGCAATCAAATATTACTCAGCCCCGGGAGGTGCCTTCGAGCTCAGGGGAGACCTGACCTGTGTTGCAGCTCAGGCCAGACATGTGTAGGAAAATGAGCAGTATAGACTGCATTGTAATCTCTCCGTACATACTGATAAATTTATTGCTATGAATCGGCCAGACATGGTTCTCCACAACATTAGAGAAAAGACTGCGTTTCTCATTGATGTCATTCACCCACCTGATCACAATATTAATAAAAGGCTGAAGCAGATGAAATAACCAAGTACAGCCATCTGGTACTCTGGTAGTAGAGTATAAGGAAATTTGCAGACTGAAGACAATAGAAGTCATTCCCGTTGTGATAACAGCAACTGGTTTAATTAATAAAAATTTGAAAAAATTCGTGGAAAAGATTGGCCTGGATCCTAAACTCAGCCCGAAGATCGGTAATTCTGAAGACGTGTAGGATTGTACGGAATGTGTTAAATGTATCACTGCACTGAATGAGGTATGACTCGATGGCCCCTTGTACTGGAGTTCCGGATGTGAAACATCTCCGAGACGAAAAGATAATAATTTATTAAGTTAAAATTGTATACTTTAATATTCATTATGTAGTTGATTTTAATTATTGTCCATTATTTTATTTGTTTTATTAAACAAATAAATATTATATATATTTTTTTAAATACGTACGTTATACTTATTTAGGTCCAAGGTTTAATTTTAGAGAAATATTTTAAGTCTTGTACGAAAAAAGAATTAGAAGTTAAAATAACTGAAATTAAATTTCCACTTACTGTTAAATGCCACTCAAGTTTAGCTACTTAATCAAGAGTGACGTGAGAGAAGAAATTAATATTCTAGCACTGTAACAAGCTTAGGTGTATATGAAAATAAATGTGTCTGTATTACTTTAATGAGTGGGGAGGGATAAATACTCTAGAGGGTACATTTTTAAAAATAATTATCATAATATTCAACTCTATTATTATTATTAGAACCATTAAGTTGTTTTTACTTCTTTTTTTTATAATATATTAAAATACAAAATATTAATGTAAATAAATACGTTTACATTTTCGTTTTTCTATATGCTTAATTTCCTTTTTATTCCTGAAGGACCAGAGTACATTTTTTGATCAGAAGAAGCGTTTTTTTTCTCCTGTAACTTTTAAATAAATTGAACGATTTTAATTCGGTTTGGGATATTGATATTCAGAAGTGTATTCGGGTAACTGAACGAAGCAATGGGAAACTATTTTACTTCTCCCTTTTTATTAAACCTATCGTTTGAAAACTACCTATCTTTGAAAACGATTGTTTCATTTTCGGGTAAACTCACGTCAGATCGCTCACAACCATCAGAAGATGATAAAACTGAACATATACACATTTGATTAATGAAAAATAAATAATGAAACTGAAGTAATCATTCCAACCCCGTAGGGGAAGACGCCCGCTTACTGACGTTCTGATCGCCACCACCTCCCGTTCCTTGCCCTGTTGGGCTTTAAAACTGAAGTAATCAGATAAAACTGCTGCTATCTGTATTTAAAAAAAATTACTAATAATAGCTGAAAACTTTTGAAAGTAAATAAGTAGGCCATATATGAAGCCAACTTGGTGCCATAGCTATTTGTTGAAGATGATCTGACGTAAATTGATTGTCATTCAGGAAAATAACACAATCATTACCAAATATAACCTTATTAGGTTTTTACAGAAAGTTAAAAATGAATTTCATCCCTGTTTTTTTTTTTTTTTTTTTTTGTTAAATTCAGCCAGATTATTGCGTATCAATATGTTAAGACCACTAAAGTGCAGGTCTACATTTTGAAGAGACATTCAAAATACCTTCAGTCAGCACCTTAATAAAACGATAACTTGATATTATTAAATTTTTATTATGCCTTCGTATATTCCCTTTTAAAATCCTTGGAAAACCTGAAAAATACCAGAACAAGTTTTCAAAACACAAAAAATGGACTGTCAGATCATTATTTAGCGCCCATAAGTATGAACCCTGCAGACAGACTTTTTGAAAATTAAAATTATCAACATATTTTTGCATTTATATTTATGAATGAGCAATATTTACTGAAAAGAGTAAAAACACTTATTAAAAAAAAAAAAACAAAAAAAAAAAAACAATGATTTGTGTGGAACTACATTTCGCACAAGATTTGAACGTGACAACGTCTTGCAAAGACCGACAATGTAAATCGACCCCAAAGAGCTGAAGGCATACTAGACGATTATCAATAAACTTCGTCATAAACAGAGGATCAAACTTATGAAGTTCGATAAAATACACAATAGCGAAATCATAAATTTAGACTTTTTATTTACAAAAAAATGTTCATTTATTGTTTTTTAATCAAAGCTATTATTATTTCTAAAACTAACGCTGACAGATTTTAAATTAAACTATTAAAAAGAATGATTTTTAAAAAAAAACAGATGGTAATTGTAAAAAAACAGACAGATTTCTAAAACTAACGCTAGGAATGAGATTATTAGGTGTCCAAAATTGATTACCTCTTGAGTAAAAATTTTTTTTTTGAATGATGAAATTGATCAAGGAAAAGCGAAAAAATAGCAGCAAATCTTTCCAATTAAATTTGGTTTAGATCGGTTTAGGCATCTTTTAAAGATTGCACACACTCAAAATGTTTATTAAGATCTATAATATCCATATGTAAATTCACTCAATACGAGAGCTGGAAACTTAAATATAAATTAAATTAATTTATTTATTAGTTATATATTATATCCAGTTTACGAAACAAATTATCGTAATATGAAACTAACCTTCCTTGACACAATAACAAAAGAGAAGTTAGCTTCAAAATCAATAAATCGCTAAGGAGGAAATATAGGATTCAAAATTCTTATAATTTTGACCATTATTGTTTCTTTTAATTTTGACCTTTATTGTTTACCATTTGATTTGACTCACGTGTTTTGCCTATATGTATGTTTAGTTGTAATTACAAGGCCGAAAAAAATCATGTTTACGATTCTAAATGAAAGCAAGCCCTAATTATTTTTATCCTTCAAAAGAAAAATAATGAACAAATATTAAAGTAATTGAATAATGAAAAGTATAAATAATGAGGATTTTAAACCCTCATTATTTATACTTTTGTTATTTTCTATTGTGTTTTATTTATTTATTATTATTATTATTATTATTATTATTAGGGTATTAGTGAATCCATAGTATTTTCACTATAGATTTATTTGTATCGAGAATAGTTGTTTTAAGATCTGCTACGATATTTAATGAATGAATTTAGAAAAAATTATTAATTTATTTTGCAATTATTATTACTGTTGTTATTTGTTGTTTATAAATGTTTAAGAAAAAAAATTTATGATTTTTTGACAGTTCAACCATGTAAATATGTTCTTTATTTTTTCTCTCATTTGCTGGTGTTGCTTCTTCTTACTTATTGTTTGTAAACATTTAAGAAAAAACATGATTTTTTGACGGGTAGTATTTTCGATAATAAAAGCATGTTCTCAGCTAAGAGGAACGCATACACAGACAGATACACATACAAGTGCCTTTAGTAGGGTAGGACTTAAATGCAATTTTAAGTAAAATTCAATTTTTTTTTTATATTGTCCATTGTCCGTGCTGCCGGCGTTCATCGATTTATAAGACGTTGTCACGTCAAAAAAATAATCCATAAGCAATATATTCTATCATTGATTTAAATTAATAATTGCAATATTTTCTTAACCGTAGAAATAGTACGGTATGTAACTCTCTATAATGGCCATTAATGTACTCTGGTAAAGTTTATGTCACTCGCCTCGTAACTTATTACGCACTCGTACATCAATGGCTATTATTATAGGCTCTTTGTATAATTTCCTATAAAATTATACTTTAATGGACAATATTATTTAATATAATTTCATTCATTTGCACATTATGTTAAAACTGCTTGTTATAAACTGTGAACGTTTGTATTATTTTCAAGTTTATATTTTCTATTAGATAGAAGATATTAGATTTTGATTTGTTAAATTTACTGGTATAAAAAGAAAAATAAGATTTTATTTATTTATAAAAAATATAACTATATTAAACTTTAAGATTAAGTCAGGTAACTTGCATACATAAAATATTTATTTTATATAAAACTTAAAAGGAATGTAACAAGAAATTGAATAAATTTTTTCATACATCATGAAGAGTGATGCATGGAGTTTGTAAGATTGAATATGTTTGTAACTATGTCGAGTAAAATATTGGAAAAGTATTTTCTGATTTAATAATAAAGAAATGTCGTAAAAGTAATTTTTATGAAGTTTAACTTGAATATAATTCTTATACCTTGTTAAGTTTTCAATTTTTTATTTATTTTTATTTTAGTATTTTAATATCCGTAACTTTTTCAATGAATAGAACATTTTGTTTTAATTTTTCAATAAAAATGTCTTGGAAAATAAGTTATAACTGGATTAAATCCTTACTATATGCAAAATGTCTGATAAAAATTTGTTGAATAAGTAAAAAGTTAAAGTATTATAAAAGAGGATTCTGTTGAAAATAAAGTCAAAGTCAAAGATATTTAACATCCTTAAGGTTTTTATTTCAGTACTGGTATTATACTCTCATTTTATATATTTAAAAAATTTTAAATGTATTAAAAAAAATTAACAAAGAACCATCTACAAGCTACGTGCTCTCTCTCTCTCTCTCTCTCTCTCTCTCTCTCTCTTCATATATATATATATGCTATAACAAAAAAAAACTAACTTATAACTTAAGTTATAAGCATATAAAAATAAATATAATAATTATATATATAAAACTTGCAGACCCGGCAATGTTTCGCTATTGATAGATTTGAGTATACATACAGATTAAATCACAGAATTGAAAGTTTGATAAAACATTAACAAAATTAATATTACGGAACTTCACAAAATTTAACCTTTCCCTTTTACCCTTCTCTCTTTCCCTCTTTCATTTTTCCCCTTTTCCCATTTTAATTTTTACATATTCCCTTATCCTCATTTCCCCTTCTCCCTTTTCTTCCCCATTTCACACTTTCTCCACCTCTCTTTCCTTATTTAACTTTCCCCCTTTACCCTTTCTTTTCCTCCTCACCCCTTTACATTTCCTTTTCCCCTTTTTCCTTTTTTCCATTTTCCCCTTCTTCCCGTTTTCCTCGCGTGTAAATCGGTCTAGTTGTTTTTTAGTCTATGGCGGACACACATATCGGAAACATTGAAATGGAATCGTAAAATATTTTGTACAGCGTGTGTTGCGTTTACGTATAACAGATAGCGCTGTTTTTAAAAAAAGCATGTTTTTACCTGACACAGGTGTGACATCTCGGGTATATAAATAGTAGGTATATAAAAACACTCGCGTATTCGAATGACACGTTGTGTCAAAATTTCAAACAATCGGTGAAGAACATTCGGAGATTTAAGATTTTGAACAAACGAACACTTACATTTTATTTATATAGATTTTATAGGAATATATTAAATTGTTATTGTTAATTTATATATATATATAATTACTTGTATTTATAAGTGAATGCTAGTTTTCATTTTTTTTCTTTTCGTATTTCAACTGTAAGTTGTTGTCAAACATCAGTTAATGATTTTTTGAAAATTGAAACCAACATTTTCTGATTGCGTAATGCAATGTGATTAAAGATTTATTTTTGAAAAAAATAACTCTAAAAACTTGGACTATGATTTCAGTTGATTGAAACTGTTAGGAGCCCTACGAAAGGGTTATTGCATGTGACATTGCTTTTAATGAAGTCCATCTTGAAGTAAGTAGAAAATCTTTTCAATAACTAGAACAGCAAGTTTATTTATTGTATTTTTTGATTAAAAATTTTCTTTTCATTAAATTTTATCATGTTTATATTTTTAAATTAAGCTTGTAAATTTCGTGGTTTTTATACGCTATGTATTTAATTTAGACGTTAAAATTAGAATATTTGCTCGTATGTCCTATTTTTAAAAGATGATTTGCAAAGAACTTTGGTATTATTAATAAATTTTATGATAGCAAGAAATGTAAATCGACTTATGTAATTTTTAACTATATATGAACAAGCATCGGATCTAGTCAAAGTATTGTACTTTGTAAAATAACGATCAGTAAATGTAATTTCTTTTATCATTAGTATTATTATTATTTGTTTCGTTATATTCTAACTTTCTATAAGATCTTAAGGTGATGCTAAGCGAGAACTGATAATAAAAAGTAAGAAAATATAATAAAATAAATACAAAGAAAAATCCTTTATCACATTATATGATAAATTAAATATATTTAATTGTACTCAAAAATAGCTTTCTTCTTCCTCTTTTTTCTGTATGCGAGATGTTAAAATTAATACGATTTATCGATTCAAATGGAGATAAAATAAAAAAAAATCATATTTTCGTATAGATTAGTTTCAAAAATCGGCTTAAAAAATAATAAAAAATCCATTAAAGTTGTCTCACTGACCCATAAATTTATAAATTGAGACATAAAAAAAAAAATTCAAAAAATAAATAATGATTTTTCACTAAAAAAATTTCACTGAAACTAAGTAGTAGTGGGATTTGAAGTGATATTTTAGTACAAAAACCGTAAGAACGATTCATTTGCTTAGTAGCCGAATTTAGATTCAATTTTTACATATATGTTATTAAAAAAAAAAAAAAACAATATTAACAAAGCGGTTATTATAACAGACTACTTCCATAAGCTGATTTCAATTTCATATTAATTTTTCAAATTCACAGTTAGATTTTTAGCTTAAAATAAAACTTTTTTTAGACTTTACCCATTACTAAAATTTAATTCTTTTAATTAATTTTATTTATAGGAAAACATAAGCTAATATAAATTAAAAAAAAGAAAGTTTTGTATGTTTATGTCTCTTTAACATGTAATGTTAAAAAAATTAAGATTTAGCAAATCTGTTTAGCTAAATAGATACAGAAATAAAAAAAAGCCTAAATTTCTTCTGAGGAGACCGAAATTAAGAGATTGTTTATAATAAATACCAGAACTTTTAAACTCAAATTTATTTCATATTTGTATAGATCATCATTTATAAATTTCACGTTTCAAAGGACTCTAGACTGGCATAAAATTTATTTTGACAACTTAACAATGAATAAAATCATACGTTAAACAGTTATTTTTAGGAATGTTTATGTAGTAACTTGTCGTTGACACCCAATTACAATTAATTTAGTTTATTATTTATTTGATGAAAACAAATTTTTCCGATATCCGAGTAAATCTCGGTCTTTCATCTGGAGGTCCGGGTTCGAATCCTGGTAAGGCATGGCTTTATTTATTCGTTACAAAATTCCATTTCCATATCCCATGCACAAGCTTCAAGCTTAATTAGTGATATCATAATGCCAAAAAAAAGACGTAGTTATAACAACACTCCAGAATTTGAACTTAGAAATTTTGGTTGACAAGCGGAGATGCTATGACTCTCCAACAGTCAGTCTTAAAAATTGTACAAGGTTTACAGGGGTGAAAAGAAAAAAAAACAGAATACTTGGTTATTATGAAGGGCAGTGTTTTCTATGGGTCTTGAGAAAAGGGCATAATAGTAAAATACCGGTTTACATCTTTTCAACTACTCGTAGTTTTACTTAAGATAGTCTCGATAAATTCTATAAAATATTGTGGTGGTTAAGCTTTAACATAAAAAAAGAAATTAAATATAAAAAATAAATAAATGGAACACAGTAAATACATTCAATTTTTATTTAATTACCAATATTTTTTTATGGTTTAATGTAAAAATTTAGTTTTATATGTTTACGAAGCGTAAAATAAGATACTACGTCAAAAAAAAAATTGTTTATAATTACATTTCTTTAATACATTTAATGAATAAAGGTTCACGTATCGATTGTTAAATGAAATCCAATTTTTAAGCAATAAGAAACAAGTTTACCAAGCAAGTTGGAATCCTTAAGGGAAGCTCTTGTACTCGTCTATGTAAAAATAAACCATGTGAATCGATAATCTTAAACATCAGTATCGATTGACACAATCATATCTGATGCGGACATTATCGACCGTCGTCATACGTGTCATGGTGTTGATGATCTTTATAACGTGTCTGAGTGTTGTGTAGTGTCTAAAAAAAAAATCTTTTTAATTTTAGAATTATAGCGGACGTGATTGGTACTTGATAAAGTTTTTATTATTTCTAACAAGGTGGGAATGAAAAATTGATTACAGATCGATATATTAAAATAAAATTGATATACAAAAATTGATGAATTATCAGAATTTAAGGAAAAATTCAACAAATAGAATTTTATTATACATATATATACGTATACCAGGTGATTCACTTAGTATTATCGACGCTTTCCGTGTTGGTTCTACTAGCAAAAATATGAAAAAGGTTCACATAGTTATGTGAACCTTTTGGAGTCCGGAAACACTCCATTAGCGAGTTATGGCTAGCAAAAGATTTCGCCCCGATTCCTGGGCAAAGAGTGAAATAATATCATACTGAAATTTTAGGAACCCAAATTAAGGGGGTAAACTTGATTTTTTTTTTATGGGTTTAGACCAAACAATTTGAATAAAACAGGTTTTAGAACTATATCTCTGTAGTTTTCATAACATCCCACGTAAAGTAGAAAAAAATTGTCACCTAAAAAAAAACGTTTTTTTTTACGTTTACAATAGAAAAAGTTTGTTAAATGAGTAATATATGAGTAAAATTTACTATCAAAACTGAAAAAGAATTTAATTCTGAGTAAATTAATGTATTTGTTTTCTACTGGGATATTTTATATCAATTTTCTCAAAATTAAATTCTCTTAAAGTTTTAAAAATAAATTATGTATTTATTAGTAGAATAAGCATTTATTAGTCACAATAAAGTTTTTATATTACAAAGGTAAAAAAAAATTTTTTTAATTTTAGATGAAAATTTTCCTATTTTACATCGGATATTTGAAAACTACTGGAAGTATGGTTCTGAAATCTGTTTTATTCAGTTTTTTAGGTAAAAAACCGCATGAAACCAAGTTTTCTACCTTAATTTGGGATTCTGTATGGTTTTATTTCACTCTTTGCCAAGGAATCAGAGAAAAAGCTTTCGGTAGCTTAACTGATTAACGGAGCGTTTCTGGACTCATGTTTATACAAAATTTTTTCATTATTTTTGCTAGTAAAATGAACTCAGAAAATGCTGGTAACACTTCGTGAATCATTCTATATTTAGGTTTTAAGGAAAGTTATATTTATTTTATTGTAGTCAGACTATTTTAATAAATTCATGAACTTACGTAATATTCAGTATTACTAAAATAGGTAAATTAATTTCTCTCAGTTTGTCTAACGGAATATTCTTAATTATTTTAAACCGGAGATTTGAAAATTAGCTACAAAGTAAGGACCACATTCTTAATTACACCAAGCAATACGAATACGTTTCAAATAATAAAGAAAATAAAAGAAAGTGAAAAAATATATTATTTAGAAAATGGGGAAAGATAAGCAGAAAATGATTACTGTAAAATGATAGGAATTAGTGAAGTGAAGGAACAAGTCCTGAAAATGAACGATTTTGAGAAATGACATGTACGGGTCACCCTTGTACTTCTACAAAAATAAGAGACGGACTTTCATGATACCCTAAGGGTAGTAGAGTTAGAGAGAGATGAAGGCTGAGAAGGGATTCGCAATGATGGATCTTACACATATTTCACAAAGACAGCAAACTCAAGCTCATACCGTACGTATAAGAAAAAGAAGAGAAAAACTCATTTCTTAAATATAACACCGTGAGCTTACGTAATCAAAATTGTACTGACTTATTTATACTTCACAATGAGGGATCACAGAAGTAAAATTAGAGTAAATAAAGGTTATTTTAAATGATAAAAAAAGAAATGTGTTTTCCGACTGTAATTTCCGTTACCCTCAAATGGAAAAGTTCATTTCCCATTATTATGTTTCATATAAATTTTGCGGTACTGGAATTGATAAATGGAAGGATGAACTTCTTCTACATACTAAGTTAAAAAAAGTAATTACTTATTAATAATTTTATGTCATCAATCTTTTAACTGGTGTGATGCACTTGTTTAGTCTTTCCGATTCTGTGCCAGCTCTTACCAACAACATATCTCTTACATCCTAATCTTACATCTATAATCTGTTGTTATCTGTTTCACATATTTTCTAATTTTTAATTTTCCAATATATTTTTTTTTCTTTTCCTTCTAGAGTAAAATCAGTTGATTTTAGATAACTTTATACTCTTATGAACCATACATATCCTTTCAAAAATCTCTCTCTAATCTAAAATTTTTCTTCAAAAACTTCTTCACTTCGTATTCAACTATCTAATCTTCAAAATTCCCTTGTTTCAAAGAATAATGAATTTATTATAAAAATACACTATTATTTTCACTCTGATTTCCTCATATTATCCACGGTTGGCTACCAAAAATGCTATACTTCATAAAAGTATTACTAAGAATTATCCTTTTTTGTACACAACTGCTCAAAAAGGAGTGTGTTGTATTTAGGGTGTATGTATGTTTGTTTCACCGTAGCAGCTAAACGGCTGAAACCAATTAGATATATGACACCGGGTTGGAAATCCTTCGGTTACCGGGAGTGCCACAGGCTATATAAATATGTATTTTGGGAGTGGAGATTTGCCGGTTGTTGAAGCACAAACTTTAATGAATTGAATTAATGAACTGTGAACTGTTAGTACTGTGTGACCTGGGTTTGAACTGAATAATTCGAATGAATAATATTATAAAGACAATAGAATTAAATTTACGTTAAAAAAATTAATTAAATTAAAAAAAATTATTTTTAATAAAAATGGGCTTTCCGTGGCGAATGCGTATGGAGCTAGAGTGGTGAGGTGATGCGAGTTCCTCATGCGAGGCCAGACCATAATCATCAACTGATTACAAACGGGATGCCCCTGGGACGCTAATTGGAAGTTGCAATGGGGTGCTCTTATATTTCTGCAAACAATCCTCTGATTTTCAAAATTCAAACGGGGTATTTCTAACAAGGTTGAAGGCTAACTTTTGCATGCATTAGGTACACTCTCGATCTAACAGATCATTGTTATTCGGAAATGTTGTTATATCTTCGCAACTGATCTTCAAATTTTCAAAACTCAAACGGTCTATTTGCTATTATAATACTAAATAACGATGGAATCAAACCAGAACAAAATTAACTGGTACACTCAGAAATGGACCTCATTACAGGAGTGCCCAAAATAAAAAAAATAATAATAAAAAATATTATAGTATATACAAATACTATACACAAAATTGTCACTCGAATGCTCTTTAACTATTCTATATTAGCAATTATTCTATATTTCAGAGCAATGTTTTTTTGTCAGTCATGTTTTTTAGTTTGAATATTTATTTCTTCTTTTAATTTTTAAATCTGTTTAATATCAGCTGATTTATTTTCTACGTAAAAGCTCGCCTGATTTTCCAATCTACTTTTGATGACTTCTTTTACTCTGCTCATCTTTTGTAATTTTACTATTTGAATATAAAAAAGTAGTAAACGTTTTTTAAACTCTTGAATTTTTATTTAATAATTATCTTCATTCTGAAAAATTCTTTATCTTTGTTTAACTATTTTTATATTTATACTGAATTTCTCTTTGAATCTATGCCATTAAATTCTACTTCTAAATCATATTTGGTTTGCTTAAAAACAAAAAAACCTATATAATCAGGAAACATAGAATTAAAGTTATCATTTATTTATTTTTTTACAAAAAATAGGAAGAAGAAGGTAGAAGAATTTTGTTATTTGGGAAGTAGAATTACTAAAGATGGACGAAGCAGGAACGATATAAAATACCGAATAGCAAGCCGAAACGAGCCTTCATTCAGAAATATAATTTGTATACATTAAAAATTAATTTAAATGTCAGGAAAACATTTTTGAAACTATATGTCTGGAGCGTAGCTTTATATGGAAGTGAAGGTTGGACGATCAGAGTACCTGAGAAGAAAAGATTAGAAGCTTTTGAAATGTGGTGCTATAGGAGAATTTTAAAAATCAGATAAAGTGACAAATGAAGAGGTGTTGCGGCAAAGAGATGAAGAAAGAAGCATTTGTAAAAACTATAGTTAAAAGAAGAGACAGACTTATAGCCCACATATTATGACATCCTGGAATAGCCGGTTTAATATTGGAGGGACAGGTAGAAGGGAAAAATTGTGGAGGCAGGCAACGTTCGGAATATATAAAACAAATTTTTAGGGATGTAGTATATAGAGGGTATACCGAAATGAAACGACTAGCACTAGATAGGGAATCTTGGGACAGCTGCATCAAATAACTGAAAACAAAAAAAAAAATTTTTAAATAAATTTTTCTTAAAGACAACTTCAATACCCTTTGCAATCATGAATTCAAAATTAAAAAAGAAGTATAAGTTTTTCTATGTGTTTTTATACTTCGGTAGAGTATCTTTTTTCAATTTTTAATAAAGAAAACATGATAATTTATTTGAGAGAAAATAAAAAAGTCTAAATTTAAGATACAGTGAAAGAATTAAAAAAGATAACATAAAATAATAAACAAAAGCTTTGGAGAATATCTCGTTTCTGTTATACAATAAAATAGTTAAACATAGTACAAAAAAATTTAGATTTATAAAAAATTTAGATTTACATATTATTACAATATTTGGTAGAATAACATTTGTTAATAAAATAACTGACTGTTTATAAAGCATGAGATTATTCTTTTATTCCATACTTTTCATTATTTATTTTGCACTACTGCACATATTTACCTTTTCGAATTGAATATTGGTTGGGAAATTCTATAAGTTTAATTTACCGGAATAACTAAACAATGAAAAACCTACGCGAAACAATGTTCTACTTGTGCACGTAATGTCATATCTGATCTACATAATATCAGAGTTTTAATTAAAATTGTTCCTATTTATTTAAGCTATTGCGATACTCATATTAATTTAAATATTTATAGAAGTGAAGATTGTGTATTCTTTAACTGAATCGTTCTCTTATTCTGAGATATAATGGGTTATAAATTTTAAGAGATTTATATTTGTATATATGTGTGTTTGTAAAAAATCGGGACTGCAAAAGCTACAGCAATATTATGGCTTAATAAAATCAAAATATAATATTACAATGCAATATTGAAAAATATTTTTACTCAGATTGTAGAATAATTAATATTGGGTGTTTGTTTTAAAACGCACGCAACCCAAGCAAAATACTTTTTAGGAAAGTTAATACAATAATTTCGGATGAAGAGGTTGGCAATACTACTTATATTGTTGTTTTAAAAATCAGCTGATATAATTTTCTGTTTTTTTTTTGTTTTTTTTTTGTGAACAGTTGGTTATTTTTAGTTATCCGTATATTTTTTTATTAAGAAGAAATGGTTTTGTACACGGAAGAAAGGATTTTTCCTTTCTGGAAAATTATTTAACAATTAAATCTTTTGTTTTGTGCCAAGAAGCTTTTCAATTACAGTGCCGGGTAAGAATGTACCAAAGAAATCTTCAACTTATCGATTGATAAAAACATTTTGTTTACAATCAGAGACATAGCCGGAAATGTTCAGTACGTAATGAGAAAACATTGGAAGATGTTAGGGTAAGTTGTTTTAACTCACCTAACAAATAATTATGAACTTAAAGCCATACTGAATTCATGTATCACATGAATTACAACCAGTCGATTATACTGTTAGGCTCCACAACAATCAATGGTTTAATCGGTTTGTTCGGGAAAACAATAAAGTGTTGGATAATATATTTTTTACAAATGATGCTTGGTTTCATTGGTTACGTTAATAGTCGGAACGATTGCTACTGGAGCTCCAAGAATTCTCACATCATTGATTCACGACCTCTACACCCACAGAAAATAGTTGCATGGTGTGCAGCTTCCAGGCGAAGAATAATCGGCCTCATATTTTTTAAAAACACTCTTAATATAGACTTCATATGATGAATTTGTAACGCAGTTTATTAAAAATCTAGAATTAAACGAGAAAGATTCATGATTTCAACAAGATGGGGTCTTTTGTCACACGGTAAGAGAAACAATGAACCTTTTGAGAAATTTCTTTAGTGAAAGAATAATATCGACTGGCTTTTGGCCAGCAAGGTCACTTGATCTTACTCGTGCAAATTTTTTTCTCTGGGAGCCTCTAAAAGGTTGTGTATTCAGATATAATCCACACACCATTGAATAACTGAAAACTAACATTACTCAAGAATTACGAGAAATTGAAAGAGGTACGCTTCGAAAGGTTGCACGGAAGATGGAAAAAGAGTAATGGCTTGCACTGATGAATCTGGTGGACATTTTCAACATTTGTTTTAAAAAAATTTGATTTTGTACAAATAATTGTATTATTTTTAACTAATCGCATTAAATATATCATATTATTCTTCTTTAAATTGGGTTGCATTTTAAAACAAACACCCGTTATAATGGATAAAAAGAATAAGGGGTGTACGAAAAAGGGCTCAGTAAAAGTAATTAGCACTTTCCTACTACTAATGAACATAATTTATGAAAGTTACTTACACTTTGCAATTAAAAAATAATTACTAAAGTTTTTAAAGTTAGAATTGAATTTTATAGACATTATTAGTAAAATGATATTACGAATATCGATAAGGAAAGGAATAGGGAAATTAATCTAATTACAGTCGTATATCTAATTTTAGCATTAATCTAATTCTATAAGAAAATTTGTGAAGTTTAATTAGACTTCTCGAGTCTACTAAGTAAAGAACTTACAGAAATTATTCCACTTGTAGAAAACGAATTTTATGAACGATATATCTATTTCAGATAACACCCTTAGAGATATAAGGATTAGTTACTTTGGTAATGGAAGAAAAAGTAAAAGATAACTATTTTATTGAAGAATAAAAATTAAACTTTAAAAAAAAGAAAAAACAGATGAAAATGTACGGATTTTAGTATGAAGCGTAGCACAATAAACTACACGGCTTGTACTAGAAATACAATTGCAAACATTGAACTACAAATTGCACATTGTCTATGAAATGCTATCTTTGTTTACAGAAATTCCTAACAGTAAATTACAAAATAATACAATAAGTTCATGTTATTTTTAATATTAAAAATTATAATACAGGAAAATATTCTTCTAAAAAAAAAGAAAAATTATAATAAAATTAGAGTAATAAAATCCATTATTTAAGATTACAATAAAATGTTAATATTAAATTAAATTACCGAAAGTTCAAAAATTAATTACATAATTATATAAATAAATATATAATTAATATATTAAATAGTAATTAAATTATTTCCAGTTAATGACAATGTATTTTTTATTTTGAAATAATGCTGCTTTTCAGAAGCTTCTAGTTTTGATATGATAACAGCCAGTAACTCTCTTTAATTACAAAACAGTAATTAATCTTGTCCAATATTAGATGAATCACTTTTGAGGCAATGCCGATGAATTATTTCAATGACTATTATATAGGTAACTCAATGCCAATTAAAAGTGACTGTAATACTAATAAGGCTTTCAACTAGAGTCTTGCATCGTCACAGAACAATTGTTCATCCTTAAGGATGCTAACTAATCCTAATTACTAATAGATAAAAAAATGTAATTAGAGTTTTACTTAACGTGTGTATATATATATATATATATATATATATATATATATATATATATATATATATATATATAGGGTATATTATTTATTATTTCTTGTGTTAGATTAATTTATTGTCTTTCCCTGTTATTCATTAAAAATATATAAAATTCTATAATAAAACTTCTATAATAGTAAAAAATCAACTTAACTCTGTAATCACCTTATTTAAAAAAAAAAAAAAAAAAAAAAAAAAAAAATTGAAGCCTGTAGGCTAAAGAGTAGAAAGTTATAAAAAATTATACAATAGTTAACTTCAAGAAAGGAAGTGAATAAGTCGGAAACTAAAAATTCTGTTAAATTTCTAAATCAAAGTAATAAATAAAATAACGATCATATTGTAATTTAGAATTTAAAAATTTATTAAAATTATGCATAAGTATTCATAAGATGGATTAATAAAAGCTTGGACACAGTTGGGTAATTTTTTTTACATTTTTTACATATAGAAAACCCACACAGATCATAAAGGGGAACAGAAAATTATTAGATAAAGAATACTTTAAGATATTATTTTAAATAAAAACCATTTTACTTTTAAATGACCTAGCCAAAAAAAAAAATATTTATTTCATAACCTTTCTATAAAAAAAAAAAGTTACAAAGGGAATAAACTTCAAAATTCTCTTTATAAAAGCGAAAATATCATTCTTTCAGCAGATCTCTGATTTATAACAGAAGATAATTTTGTTAGGGATGTTTTGAATGACAAAGTTAATATAAGAACTAGGTGAGAATAAATATTTGCCAATACTTTTTAATTTCGTCTTAAAAATATGTTAAAAAATTAGAATTTTATACTAATTTGTTTCAGGTATGTTTAAGATCCAATCTTTAAAGATTAATAGCCTAAAGATTATTTAAGAAATAGCTTAAAGATTAGTAGTATTAAAAATGAATAAGAAAACCGGTAAAAGACATATTAATTATTGACAAGTTATGTTGAACTACTCACACGTAAGCTTATATAATTCTTAAGATTAAGTAAACTGTATTATTCTGCAGATCACTAGCAAATGAATATTGTACATCTCATGTAAGTGTGGATTTCAGTGCATATAAATGATGTGTTAAACTGTTTTGGTGTTAACTTTAATAATATTTGTATCATATATATTCAGAAAATTGATTAATTATAAATTATTTAAACTGCAGTGATATTTTAAAGGATCGAGGAATATATTTTAAGTGGAGAGATCTGGGATGCATTTGGGAATGAAGTATTAATAAAAACTTGTGATAGGTCAGTTTTATATAAGGAATTGTTCATTATTTAGAAATACTAATGTCCTTATTTTATTGGGTAAGGCTTAAGTTCGCAGTATACTTAAGTACGCTTCAGAAATTTTGAGCCCTTACAGTCATAACGCAGTTTACAGTTTGGAATGTGTCCAAAACAAATATTTGAGATTCTTATTTTATAAAAGGTATAATGAGGGTTGCTCTTTGAGTTTTTCAACTGAAGTACTCGGGAATCTATTTAGTTTGTAACCTTTATTCGTTAAATAAAAAGAAGGTTAAAAGACTTCTCTTTATTTTTAAGATTTCCCGCAATAAAATTAACCCTCAATTACTCGTTTATTATTCCGTTTCTAAATTTATAATTTGTCAATAAAAGCAATGTAAATTTAGTTTTTTCATTAAGTGGTGTCTTTAATAATTTACTTAAATAGTCTAGATTTATTCTATTACTCCTAAAATGAATTATTTCAAACGTGTACTGTGTGTTAATCCTGTTTTCATCATGTGTTGTATTTCTAGATTAAATGAATTTATAATTTCGTTATTTTTTTTAATGTTAACATAAAAATATAAACGTATAATAATAATTTTGTATTTAATATTGTTAGCTTAATTTTCATTAATATTGAATTCTTCCTTTTTGACTGATAAATAATTCACCACAAGAAGCTTGTGCAAGATAATAACGAAAAGTTTTGGCGTACGAAAAATGCCATGTCTGATCAGGATTCAATCCGAGACCTCCAGATGAAAGACTGAGACGCTAGCACTCTGCCACGGAGATCAGTAGTTCATAAAAAATCATTTTTGTTTGAATACTTTTTGTTTTTTATTTTGTGTTATTTGCATTATTATTGTATTACGTATACTAGTATTGTATTTTTTCCTATTTTATATTATATTAATAAATAATCTAGCAAAATGCATTCTAATAGAAGAATATAATAATTCATAAATTAATATTTCTTCAACTTAATGCCTCATTTTTCCTCTTCGTTTGACATTTGAAGAGATGTCTTCATTATAAAAAGGTTTTATATAGAAATTAAATTAAAAACATAAATTAAAAATAGAAATAAATATGTTTACGCCATCACTGATATAAAATGGTATATCAGGCACTGATATAAGATGAATTACTTTGTACTGGAATTTATCGGTCGGTAAAGAATCTATTTTTTGGTACCATAATTTGAGCATTTATTTTAATTACATACAAGTCAAATTAATTTAAAATAAACTAATACTTGTCTACTGCAATTTCTATGTTAAAATTTTTATTCTTCATTAATTAATTATATTTATGTGGTTTAAAAAGATATATATATATATATATTTTTTTTTTTTTGAGATTTAAAATTTCTATAATTTATTTGTAATATTTGCATACTTTCTATACATAAAGATATACGATTATTATTATGTTTAATGTGATCTACTTAATAACATCTCTGCTTTTTTATTTATGTACTTTTCCTGAAATCGTTATTTAAATTTAAAAAAAAAATGATTTACAATCATTACGTTAAAATAAGGCAATGTACTAAGACCAGAATGATAAAGTGGTATTCAGGAAAAAATGACTGATCTATAATATCAAGAGCGCGTCGTCCACTTGGAAAATGCAATATAAGGGTGGTGCATAGGATGGCTTGTAACTTGAAGTCTCATACAACAGTATATATTACGGGAGGAAGATGATGGTATTGAATGATACAATGTAATACTGTACTCCCCTGTATATATTGTGACAAGGTGATAAGAGGTTAGATCCAACGAAGGGATGATAAAAGAGAAAGGGCCTCTTTCCTGCCTCTTAAGAAGTCTTATACACAACTCTATTTCTTACGCTTTCCTACCGTTAGCATCCTCCATATAACACTTACCAAACACGTCCCTATCACTTTGCTTCAAAATGACCATACTTATACACTCACATTCGAACACACATGCATGGACACACACACAACTGTACAGACACGAACACAGAAAACAGCTAACGAAAGAAATATTAAACATGATCTCTTAACTATTGAAGAGTTAATGCTCTTAAGAAATGAAAACACGTTTAGGAAGATTAAATTTGAGTAGACGTAACTAGTATACAATATAAATAAGTACGGTAATTATTAATTTAATACATTTATATATATATATATATATATATTTAACCCACCGGGCTAGTCTATTGGTTAACTCGTCGTCGCAAATCAGTTGTTTAACAATTGATTTTCGAAGTCGAAGGTGTATACGGATTTTGAATACTAGACAATGGATACTGGTGTACTTTGATGGTTAGGGTTAAATTAGCCACACGTCTCAGGAATGGTCGGTCTGATTTTGTATGAGACTATACCTCATTTACATTTCATACATATCATCCTCATCTTATTGTGACAGGGAGGGGTTGGTTGCTTATTGTTCACTTGTTGAACTGATCTCAACGTACACATTAAGAAAAAGAAATATATACATTTATTCGAATTAATTATTTAGAAACGTTCATTTATGTATTATCGGTTACGGGGTTATTCCATCGTCAAATACTTATCACTTTTTATGGAATTCATTAATGAAATTAAAATATGTAAATTAATTAAAATAAATTTATTGATTATTAAAAAAAATATCTGATGTAGTCACCACATGACTTCCTCGTACTCCTATTAAATTACATATACAAATTTTTAAATGTACATAAAATTTTACTTCACTAATAACTTCTGATTTTTTTTCATATTTTTGATATTGTTGTTTTTGAATTATTTATTGTAAAAATTTTGTTAGATCAGAGGTTAATAATTATTAAAAAATCAATATATTTAAATTAAAAAAAAAAAAACTTAAAAAAATTTGGAAATGAAGTCGGATTTAAACTGAGGTGCCTTCCCCTTGTAAGATCCAAATATTTCATTAATTAAAATTTTATTTGGCTATAACTCTGGAGCCAATGAAAATAAGTACCAATTATGATATATCGTTGAAAAGCTCTCAATAGGCTTATTTTTGCAATTACGAAAACGTCCAAAATCCAAATTTGTTCAAGATTTTGGGATTTTTTGGACACTTTTGGTCCAATCGATTGCAATAAAAACGGGAGGCACAACTAGATGTTACAACAGTCCTAAATCCAAAATTTCAACATTCTACGGGTAATCCTTTTTGAATTACGCGAGATACATACGTACATACTAGTACGTACCTACGTACAGACGTCACGCCGAAACTAGTCAAAATGGATTGAGGGATGGTCAAAAAGAATATTTCTGTTGAAATTTGTAAACATAAATTTTTTGCGATCATAATATTTCCTTAGTTTGTACAAGGAAGTAAAAAAAGTGTTTTTTAATGTTAATAACATTTATAAAAGGTGATAAGTATCTAACGATCGGATAATTTTGTAATCATTATATAGAAGTGAAAAATTCATCTATTTATCTATTGAAGTAATTAAATAATTAATTTTATTAACAAAATGTAATAAAAGATGCATTTCTAATCTCCTTTCCTCACAGGATAAGGAAAAACGTTTGGCAACTTCTTCAACGTTTCAGAGTATAGGAGATAAATTTTTGAGTTCTATTGTGACCTTTACTTAGAGACTTGAGGACCAAAACGTTTCTTCCTGAATAGAAAAAAAATTCCTGAAGTTTGCAGAAAAAATTTCACACATTTCCTCCACCTAAAGAAAAAAAAACATCAGTTAGTTGTATTATTCAATCCCGTTGAATAAAAGAATGAAACAAGTAATCCGCTCCGGACGAAGAATAAGTCAAAATTCAGTTTCATTAATGGAGAATAATGCACGTCTTTACACTGTTACCTTAAAAATAGAAAGTCTGCGTCACCTTAATTCATTTTTATAAAAATGAATGAATATGGGAATATTATGATTCATTCTTAAAATATCCCTGAGATAATTTTAGGAGACTAAACATTTTAAAATACTGACGATCTGATTGAATCTATATGAAAGTGGATTGAAAATTTCTTTGAAATTCGAATTAAAATTTAACGACTAAACGAGTACATGCAGTCGAGAAGTAGTACATTGGACGGTGGATAAAAATTAAATAGATATCTATGTTATTAGATAGGTAATCAATTTTTTGATATCATAACTTCTGATTTTCCACATTATTTTCTGTTTTATACTTTCCTTCTTTTTTAGATATAAATAAGATACTTAAGAGTATTTGGTATATTTACCGAATGTATGTGAGTGAAAAAAAAACCCTATCAGATTTTCTATACTTTTGTTTTGAGGGTTTTCATTAGAAGTCACAAGCACATGGCGACTCCTCTGCTATCAATATCTTTTTATTTACTATTTCAGTGTTATGCAAAGGACGTTACGTACCTAATGTAGTAATAGAATAATAAATAAATAAAACATCTATTTTAAACAGTTTTTTGTTCTATTTTAACTACTTCATTTTGTAAATTAAATAGTGGGTGAATACAAGCTGGGTAAAAGGAATGAAAGAGGGGACCGACTTATAAAGTTTGGCACAAAGTATAATTTTGTAATTGCCAAGACTCAGTTTAAAAATCATAATAGAAGAATATACACATGGAAAAAGCTAGGCGATACTGCAAGGCATCAGATATATATCATGGTTAAGCAAAGATTTAGAAATCAACTCGTTGACTGCAAAACTTACCGTGGAGCAGACATTGTAAGCGACCATAATTTAGGAAAATGAAATGTAGATTGGGGTTTAGAAACCTGAAGAAAAGGTGTCAGATGAATTGGTGGAATTTAGAGAAGCTTGATGAAGAGGAGGTAAAGAAGATTGAGGGCATCGCAAGAGATCTGAGTAAAAATGATAAAGTAGAAAATGTAGAAGAATGGGAGAATGTTAAAAAGGAACTTCTTAAATCAGCTGAAAGGAACTCAGGCGGAACAAAGAGAACTGGTAGAAAACCTTGATTTCAGACGATATATTGCAGCTGATGGATGAACGTAGAGAATATAAGAATGCTAGTGATGAAGAAAGTAAAAGGAACTATAGACAATTAAGAAATACTATAAACAGGAAGTGTAAACTAGCGAAAGAAGAAGAGTCCATTAAAGAAAAGTGTTCAGAAGTGGAAAGAGAAGTGGAAATGAACATTGATAAAATAGACGGAGCATACAGGAAAGTTAAGGAAAATTTTGGGGTACATAAATTAAAATCTAATAATGTGTTAAACAAAGATGGTACACTGATTAATAATACGAAGGGCAAAGTCGATAGGTAGGTAGAATGTATTGAAGAGTTATACGGAGGAAATGAATTAGAAAATGGTGTTATAGAGGAAGAAGGGGAAGTTGAAGAGGATGAAATGGGAGAAACAATACTGAGATCTGAATTTAAGAGAACATTAAAAGATTTGAATGGCAGAAAGCCTCCTGGAATAGACGGAATACCTGTAGAATTACTGCGCAGTGCAGGTGAGGAAGCGATTGATAGATTGTACACACTGGTGTGTAATATTTAGGAAAGGGGGAAGTTCCATCAGAGTTCAAAACGATTGTTATAGTCATGATACCAAAAGAAAGCAGGAACACATAAATGTGAAGAATACAGAACAATTAGCTTAACTAGTCATGCATCAAAAATTTTAACTAGAATTCTGTACAGAAGAATTGAGAGGAGAGTGGAAGAAGTGTTAAGAGAAGACCAATTTGGTTTCAGAAAAAGTATAGGAACAAGGGAAGCAATTTTAGGCCTCAGATCAATAGTAGAAGGAAGATTAAAGAAAAACAAACCAACGTACTTGGCATTTATAGACCTAGAAAAGCATTCGATAACGTAGACTGGAATAAAATGTTCAGAATTTTAAAGAAATTGGGTTTCAAATACAAGGATTGAAGAACGATTGCTAGCATTTATAGGAACCAAACAGCAAGAGTAATAATTAAATAACAGAAGAAAGAAGCCGTAATAAGCAAGAGAGTCTGAGAAGGATGTTCCATATCCCCGTTAATTTTTAACCTTTACATAGAACTAGCAGTTAATGATGTTGAAGAAAAGTTTAGATCTGGAGTAACAGTACAGGGTGAAAAGATAAAGATGCTACGATTTGCTGATGATATAGTAATTCTAGCTGAGAGTAAAAAGATTTAGAAGAAATGAATGGCATGGATGAAGTCCTACCATAGAAATACCGGATGAAAATAAACAAGAACAAAACGAAGGTTATGAAATGTAGTAGAAATAATGAAGATGGACCACTGAATGTGAAAATAGGAAGAGAAAAGATTATGGAGGTAGAAGAATTTTGTTATTTGGGAAGTAGATTTAATAAAGATGGACGAAGCAAGAGTGATATAAAATGCTGAATAGCACAGGCAAAATAAGCCTTCATTCAAAATATAATTTATTTACATCAAAAATTAATTTAAAAGTCAGGAAAAGATTTTTGAAAGTATATGTTTGGAGCGTAGCTTTATATGGAAGTGAAACTTGGATGATTGGAGTCCCTGAGAAGAAAAGATTATAAGCTTTTGAAATTCGGTACTATAGGAGAATGTTACAAATCAGATGGGTAGATAAAATGACAAATGAAGAGGTGTTGCGGCAAATAGATGAAGAAAGAAGCATTTGGAAAAATATAGTTAAAAGAAGAGACAGAATTATAGACTACATACTAAGGCATCCTGGAATAGTCCTGGAATAGTTTAATATTGGAAGGACAGGTAGAAGGAAAAAATTGTGTAGGCAGGCCACGTTTGGAATATGTAAAACAAATTGTTAGGGATGTAGGATGTAGAGGGTATACTGAAATGAAACGACTAGCACTAGATAGGGAATCTTGGAGAGCTGCATCAAACCAATCAATGACTGAAGACAAAAAAAAAAATTATTATTATTATTAAAAAAATTAGCTTAGAAATGTTACAGAATTAGATAGTTTTTAACAAATACGATTCATAATAATGTAATTTCTATTGTAAAAACATTATATTATAAACGACATAACCATTTAGACATTTTAACAATATTTTTTACTTTATTTTTCTTAGATGAACGTTCAAATATATTTTTAATAGATTACCTAAACGTTAGTCTAAATTTTATCATGTCAATCAAAGTATAACATTCAAGTTATGGATAAAATCTATTTATTTATTTCAGTCTTTTTCTGAGATGTTATATTTCATAATAAATGAATCAACAAATGAAACTTCAATAAACCTAAAGAGTTATTATAATAAAGTTATTAAGTTGGAAGAAACGTTGTTTACACTACATTTATAATAATTTTCATCATTAAAGGAGGTTAAAACTATGAAGTATAAACGTTTTGTTGGTCGAATAGAAAGTTAATAATTTTAATTTTTTAAAAAACGAATTTTAGTTGAAAAATAATAATTGACAGATACTCTTTATATTTATCTTTATCAATTTTTCAAGTTGTTTCGGAGTGTTCCTGAAATGTAATAAAAAGAAAAGCAGCTAAGTGGAAAAGTTAGAAGAACTGTATAGTGGTAATAGCAAAGTGAGATCCAACTGACGAGGGGTGTACTAAAAAATAGGAAAGGGATGACTGGAACGGAACTATGTGAAACTCTCGACATGGTTTACTGAAGAACTCTGCTTTAGGAGTCTGATGGGGGTAAGTTCGTATGTTTTGAGGGGGGATGGGAAGGTAGTAAAGAGGAAAAGGAAAAAACTTTCTTTTTTCTTTTTGTTGAAATCTTTATCTAACTCTTTTATTTCCATCTTAGAAAAAAGTATACGTCCAGTATATTTTGCATATTTTAAAAGTATACTAATAGTAACAATAGGTTTCTTTTCATTTCTTTATAGTATTAGAAAACATTGCAAGAAAGTATTTATGTAATTTAGTACAATCGGTATAATTACTCAAACTAAAACTATGTAACTTGACTCTAAATTAAAAAATCTAATGTGACTTCCTTGTACGTCGATTAAATTATATATACACGTTTTTTTTTTTTTAAATGAAAAGTACATAAAATTTTATTTCATTAACTTTTGATATCTTTTCATATTTTTTTTCTTTTGTTATTATTTTTGAATTATTATTCATCGTAGAATTTTTTTTTTTGCAACGAGAGGTTAATAATGAGAGGTTTCCAAGAGACGGAGAAAAAAGATACCAATAACGTCTGGTCAGAAGAGAGAAGGCAAAAACAAAGCGAAAGAGTGCTATTACTGGAAGATTAATAGAGAAATGACTAGAAAAAAGAGAAATAAATGGAAATTTTTTTTCTTCATGTTGTTTAAAAAAAAAAGTTAAAAAAAGGACATGAAGTCGGATTTGAACTGATGTGCCTTCCTCTTGTAAGATCCAAAATTTCATTAATTATAATTTTATTTGGCTATACCTCTGGAATCAATAAAAATAAGTACCACTTATGATGTATCGCTGAAAAGCTCTCAATGAAAATTATTACTACAGTTAAGAAAAAGTCCAAAATCTAAATTATTTTTTGGATTTTTTGGACACTTTTGGTTGCAAACAAAAGGGGAGGGGCAAAACTAAATTTACAACAGTCCTAAATCCAGAATTTCAATATTCTACGGTTAAACATTTTTGAGTTATGCGAGATACGTACGTATGTACAGACGTCACGTCGAAACTAGTCAAAATGGATTTACGGATGGTCAAAACGGATATTTCCGTTGAAATCTGATAATCGAAATTTTTCGCGATCACAATACTTCCTTCACTTCGAACATGGAAGAGGAGCTAGTTTTTTTATTCTTATTGAAAAATTAAAGCGATTTGTGAATTAAAATGTTTTAAAATACTTTTTTCTAGTATCTTATCGTTCCCAGATTTGGTTTTTATTGCGGTAAAAGAATTAAAACACGTTTGTATAGTATAATTTCAACCATTCAAAATCCTATTAACTTTACATGAAAAATGTTTGCTGCTTATTATAGAATATACTTTTCTATATTTTCTACTTTGTAAAGAATGTTTACAATTATGGATTTTTTCTTTGAATAATTATGAAAAATAAAAGTGCAATTTCTTTTATAATGTAAAAGGTGATTATCTCTAAAATATATTGATCCCATAATTTTTTAAGGTTTTTATATTATTTTCTAATTTAAATTATTTTTTTAATATTACTTTCACTACGAATTTAAATCATTTAAAACTCAAAATATTAATTTTTGTTCAAAAATCAAATCAGTTTGAATAAATCTAGTACCGATTTGGGAGACTTCTGTTTTGAATTTTATTAAGATACTACTATTCGCTTTTATTGTTGCTAAGAAAGGGAAAAGTAAATATTGGTTATTGTCTATAGACGCATAAATAAATAAACATCATAAGAAAAGAGATTAAAACAGATTTAACATGAAGAGGTTGATTTTTTATTTACATAATAATAGTGTTACTTTACTTTTTTATCAATTTTTAAATCAGTTTATTTGTAAAAGATTTTAACAAATAATGAATATTTGATTTTCCATCAAAAAAAAATCTGCCATTCTTGATGTTACAATCTTACCACTTAAACTTTTTGAGTTGACGTTCCTGGAGGCCTTCTGGATGCTTGAAACGTGTTGATAGAATACATATATATAAAAATAGATCGTTTCACGGATCTGCAAAAATATTTTTTTCTTTTGAAGATTGAGAAGTTATTTAAAGATTAGCAAAGTTTATTATAACTACCCTGAAGATCATTACAGTATAGACAGACATACATCTGCGTCGAAGAGCCTACATAGTCCGTTTACTGGTTAAGTCGAATGTTCCAGTAATTCTAATAGCGCTTATAGCATAGCTTATTTATTTTTTCATTTAAAGTAATGTTGTAGATTCCCCTACAAAAGAGTTTATATTACTGATAACCAGCGGCGATCAATATAAACTAATAAATTACGATTTTTGATCACATAATTAGAACGAGAAAAAGGATTTGAAACTGTTTCATTAGGAAACCATTTCTTGCGTGTATTTCCTTATATCCAAACAACCTTAATTAAAATCTTGGACTGGTAAGGGCCTATGAGACTGTCAGCAATCTACTACCGCTTCATCACCGATGACATGTTGTGAGTACTTTGACACACTCGGATGCCAATTCATTGCGGGCAGTGACTGAATGAAAGAAAAGTATTTTGGGATCATGGCTCACACATGAGCCATGACCCCAAAATACATGTGATCCCTAAACGTGGAAGGGACTTAAAGGTGTCTATCGATAGGACCAGACTGATCGTTATCTCTGAGGTTTAGCCGACCTATTGCCTTAAGAACCAACAAAAATTCCAGACTTGCTGGATTTTTTTTGCCAATTCGGGAGTTTTCCCTTTTTACACTTGAGGAAGAACAACTGTGATTCAACCTCAGAGTATTCCTGTGTACGTCTAACACTTAGTACAGTGTACTACAATTACTGTACACTTAGTATAACGTGAGGAAAAAATCCTCTATTCCTTCATAACAATAAGATTAACTGGGAAGTTGGGTAGAAGAGAACTATATATGAGTACAACACTGAAATGCATCTGGTGTCGATGGTGCTACAAGACGTTTAACCTCTATCATGCCGGAGGCGGCTTGGCGCTCTACACCTATGGGTAGTTGCTGAACGATAAGGCAGAGACTATCTCAGAGAGATTATGGAACTTATTAAAAATAAGAGAAGAATTAGGGAGAGATGGCAATGCTACAAGAAGCCTGAGGATACTATAGCGATGGTACAGATTGACGGTGCCAATAAAGACAATCAGAAATCAGTCGTTCAAGAGCTACGTTGAAAACCTATCCTTTTTCAAGAGAAATGACTAATCCTTGTGGAAGTCACGAAGAAATTTAAATGAACCCCCCCCTCTCTCATTCCCTTCATTAAAACTACCACTGGATGGGCCTGTAGCGATAGCCAAAGGGTCGAATTATTTGCTGCGCATATATGAAAGGTGTTTCAGCCGCATGAGATGCAGGGTGATAACGAGGAGAAAGTAAGTGGCTTTTTAAATAGTCAGATTCCTTCATATCTCCTTTTAAAGCCCTTTTCATTGGAGGTAACACAATAAATAAATAGAATACAGAATATAAGAAAGTTTCCCGGATTTTATTAGACTACCCACAGGATGATATCTGCGCTACCATCTAAAGCCGTATTGTACATAACCTTTTTAATGCAATCCTTAGAATGACACACTTCCCATCAGATTGGAATTTTCGCAGTAACGATGGCCTTGAAAGCTGGTAAACCCATTTATAAAGTATCTTCTTAAAGACCTATAAGACCTATTGTGTTTAAGATGTTCGAGAGACTCTTACTAAGCAGACTAATCTTAGAAAGCGAAGGTGTAATACCTAACCATCAATTTAGGTTTATAGGAGTGGTAATTCAATTGTGGAACAAACTTATAGGATTGCTAGCGTTATCGTAAAGTATGTGGAAGGAAAAGGATATTTTTTGGCGGCCTTTTTGGACGTGCAACAGGCCTTTGACGTGGTTTGTGAGGCTTGTCTTCTCTCTAAATTAAAATGATGCCTACCACACACAATCTTATTATTTAATCCTACGCAGTTACTTGGATGGTCGCTTTTCACAAGTAAAATATAATCAAGAGCCTTTTTGACAATAATTTCAGGAGCTCCACAAGGCTCAGTTCTGGGGCCGATTTTATTCATGTTCTACACTCACACCTTCGTAATCCATACTATGTTACAATTGCATCACATGCTGATGACACAGCAATCGGCATTTTTGGCCGATTGTGAGGCCGATAGCCTCACTCTAGCCTCAGAGAAATTGCAGTCAGCACTGGATACCATCAGCGTATGACTACGTAAATTGAAAATACGGTTTAATCCGATTAAATCCAACCATGTTATGTTTACAATTAGAGGAGAAGACTGCCTAACTTCATTTAAACAATGATGAAATCTGTCATTCAAATAGCGTAAGGTAGGCTACTTAGGCTTGAACTTGGATCATCGTATGACTTGGAGAGATTATCTAAGGGGAGAAAAAAGGGAACTGGAAATTAAGATTAAACGAATGTAGTGGTTATTAGGCAAGAGATCTCAACTATTTTGCCTAATATGGTTCTGCTATACAAGGAATTTCTTAAGCCAGTATAGGCTTACAGAATTAAACTGTGGGGCACAACTAATAACAACAATTTGGAAGTCATCCAAGATTCCAGAATAACATCATAAGAAGCATAATAACACAATATCCGTGATTCGTGAGGAATTCTGAGGTCCCGAATATATAGGGACTCCATTCGTTCCAGGGAAGATTGGACACCTGATTTCGAAATACGTATCTAAACCGGATACGCAGATTGACAATCTTTTTAAAATGTATTAGACGACAGTGAAGATATTAGACGGCTAAAAAGCTCCACATGCTAAATTTGGTTGGTGGAACTTTATAAAGAAAATATATATTTAATATCTTTGAACCTGTATTTATCTTTATATTCCTAAGCTGTTTTCTAACCTGTTTTTATCTTTCTATTTATTTCAGTTATGTTTGAATTTTTACTTAAGGCAATACTTGTGTTTATATTCAACTTTGTGAATGTTTAGCTTATTTATCTGTCTATCTTCTTATTTATGTATCTTATTTTATTGTCTTATTTATCTACACTTCTCTTTTGTGATGATGATTATA
Organism: Lycorma delicatula; assembly: GCF_047948215.1. NCBI lineage: Eukaryota > Metazoa > Arthropoda > Insecta > Hemiptera > Fulgoridae > Lycorma > Lycorma delicatula. The sequence goes on along the minus strand of NC_134459.1, from coordinate 64,035,900 downwards.
TGATATTTATATACGTATATTCATATTACTCTATCTATATTATTAATGTTGTTTAGTCTGTTGATGTGTAATTTATTCTATTATTAATTAATGTATTTTATATTTTTATGTACAACTGACTTTACAGTGAATTATTTTTAGTGATTAATTAATAACGACTTTATTTATTATGTGAGAAAATTTATTAGAAGCGCAAGCTCGTGTGTAACTAGATCTAGATCGTGGATTCTATGGTAAACATGACAGAACAGTCGAACTGTATGTTTATGAGTTAACGATCAAGTGTGCCTGCTATGATTTTGTGAAATTTCATAACTACACTGCTACTACATTTAACAACATGTGTTCATCCGAGTAATTATTTAACATTTGACCTTACTAATCATTTACTGTGTTATTTATCTGTAATTTAGTTATTCAGTTCTCAAACAATTTCTAATTTTAATATTGTTATTTGCTATTAGTCTATTATTTATTGCATTTTCCAGTTATCTATTATATTTACCTGTTCATTCATGATATCTTAATTATTTTCACTTGCTTTATCATATTTATAATTTTTGTACTCGTTGAGGATTGTCATTGGATTATTCTCTTTCAAGTCGAAGTCGCAGTCTAACGTACGATTTACTTAACTGATTGTAAATATAAATAACTACAGCAAATAAAAAAAAATCGCATGCATTGTCAACAGTTGCAAATACGCCTTTACATTCCGGTGAATATTAAAGGAGAGATTATGGTGATCACGTCGAAGAGAGGTGGTGATCACATCATTACAATTTTACATTATTACAATTTTTTTCACATCATTACAATTTAGAATCCAAATGGATCATCTAGACCAAAAATCATATTATGTATATGTGTAAATCATATATATAAAAAAAAGATTTAAAAAAAATCAGTTATCACCTCTTAAAAGTGAAATATATATCTTTTTGCTCTATCTCCCTTCAGTTTTAATATTTTTAAACAAATTTTTTGGTATTTTACACATTTACAATTTGTATGGTATGTCTACAATTTTTCAAAATTATAAATACCGTACCTTAAAGCTCCTTTCTTAGCTTCAATCTTTTATGAATGAAGCTAAGAAAGGTAAGAAGTACAAAACGTATAAACTATAATGATCTTAGCAGAATAGTTAATAGTAACTATAATCTTAACAAAAATTTAAAGAGGTTAACCAGACCAAAATTGTAAAGAAGTTTGAATATGCATTAAAACAATTATATAAGACAATCGGGAACGTACGGTTTAATAAACAATACATTTTCAATCAAATAATATGTAATTATGCTAAAATTAAAAATAATTATATACGTATTTGTTAGCTTAACCGATATTTGAATAGATTTAGAAAAAAGTTTTTTTTTTTTTTATTTTTCTCCATCTCTAAAATACGTAATATTCTGCTTTCGGCTCAAACTAGTTTTTATTAATTTTTTAAAAATTTTCTTTATCATTTTAAGTGTGATTAAAATTTAATTAGTTCTGGGTCCTAAAATGTACCTCGGTTATACTTTAATGTACCATAAAAGTTATACTTAATTTTTTCGATAGTTTGAAACAATCTTTTTTCAAATTTATATTTCTAGGATCATGTCTTTATAAACAACGTTTTACTAAATTTTCTGTAAAAAGTATGAAAGCTCCTAAAATAAATAATTTTTATTAGTAGTTGGAAATGTTGATGTTTAAATATTATTTTGGTAATCATTATAATCAATAAAATAGCTCCACTGATATAGAGGTTCCAACATTAAAAAAAACTCTTTCAGAGTTTTTACGTACATTATGAAAATAAAAGTAAAACTTTTAATAATTGAATTGCAAAGCTTTTCGGTGAAGCCAGAAATATATTGCAATGAAAAAGCTGTCCAAGGTATTATATGACTTGAGCGACGTTGCGACGTCGGTCGCTGACTTTCCCAGCGACGCGTCGCCGGGAAAGTCATGTAATATCTTGCCAATTTTTTTTTCATATGGTTTTATAATATTTAATTTTAATAATAGATTGTTTTAGTGTCCAGATATGCAGTTTTGAGCCTGGCTTATTATCCTTATTGTTATTAAAATAATAAGCTATCACTATTCAAAATAATTTATGTATAGCTTAATTGTTTAGATGTATGTTGTTATAAATAATTTTTTAATTATATTTATTAATTTAATAAATTATTTTTTTTTATTTTTGAATTAATTTAGTAGACTTAATTGTCTTAGTAAACAATTCGAGATAATTATTTATAAATCAATTACTGTTTTACCTGCAATTCATTTGGGCTATAAATGTTCTTTTGTGTAAACTGAAAAAAAGTTAATTATTTGTTAATATTTAGAAATAATAAAATTTAAGATGTATATATTATAACTAAAATTAATTTTTTCATTCCGCTTAGCCCAGTAAAGCAGTTTGGAATTTTAATTACAGGCAGATGAAAATTTTTGTCCGCTATGAACCCCCTTCACAATGGTTACATCAGGTTAAAGCAAGATGCCTTCTTTTTTATCGTTAATGATAGTAGGTCCGATCACTGCGCGACGTCACCGTCACACTTTTATTAATCTACATAATTGGTTAATTAAAAGAAATGTTATCCTGAAGACCTATTTTATTTACTATCTATTTATCGAAATACTATCTATTAACGAAATTTAAAAATATACAATTGTTATTTACGTGCACTTCTTGAGAGTAAACAATACTTTTTAGATAAAGTAGTAGACGAAGAATATTAAGACTTTTAAAGTCTTATACTAAAATTTTCTTTTTTTTAAAGACATCAGAAAGAAATTATGCAGTAATAAATATTATATGATTACTATTATTTTATACGTTAATATGCGTATATCGACATAATATCACAAAAACATATTAAGGAAAACGAAACACAGATAAAAATAATAGCCGAAATCGTTGAAAGTTTATCGTACAACATTACTAAGATGATACTGCTAGTAAACTACCCTGAGGCTGTTAAGTTAAACTATCTGATTTGCTATTTAAATTACATGGAATTTTGCCAGACCGATTTTTCTTAAAATATATCGGAATTGTATTTCAAGGAAACAGTTCAATGTTCGTATACATTTATACTTTTTGCTTTTTGTAACCGTAAAACTTTTTCAAAAATGTTAATAAAATAAGTATTATTATTTTGTTTATTTTAATTAATCAAAAATAATATGCATTGTTAATATAAATAATCATTATAAAATGCACTATATTGTAAAAAAAAATCATCAATCTGACGTTAAACTAATATAAATACTATATTAAAAAAAAAAAAAAAACATGAAAAATAATGAATTAATGGATTTTTATTAAGAAGAAGTGTGGTTATAATTATAAAACATTGAACATTTATTCTATAATTTTATTTAGAACATTTTATTAAAAAAAAAAAAACTATTCTTTTCAAATCATAAATTGCAACAGAAATAATCTAAAATAAACAAAATAATTATTAATATTTATGATTTATAGGTATAATTACTACTTTGAAATCTCTTAAAGAAGATTTTTTAAACGTAAATAATAATTCATATGATTCTGATAAAATTAAAATATTGAAATTTTTTTGTGGGAGGTTAAATCTTTACACATATTTTGGTACCTGAAGCCAATTTTATACAATTATTGAAGAAATGAAAACACCTTTCTTTAAACTATTTAAATAAAATTGGTTGCCATTTTAGAAATAATGGTTCATTGCGCAATTCTAACAAGAAATTAAAAGAAATACGTTAAAACCGGTAAAACAAGATATTATAAAAATAAAGGGTTTTTTCCATTAATTTTTATCCTACCACTATTCTTATACTTTTTTTTGTATTATTTTTATACTTTTAACCACTACAAAAGTGGATAAAAAAGTACACATAAGTATAAACCGAAAAAATTATCAGTATCCAAGAGAGATCTATCGTCCGAAATATGTATATATATATATATGTGAGATATTGATAACTTTTTTAAAGAAAGTGACGCTTTTAGTAATTCCATGACTATAAGATACGTTAATTTGGTTGCGCGTCCAAGACACAATTTGGCCCTGTGGCCTGGCTTCCAGCACCGAAAATATAAGTCATCAAAGGTGGGTCTCATCACCCGGCAGACCAGATCGCAGCGGCCACTGGTTTACCCATGATGAGCCTGGCCACTTGCGAAAAGACTGTATGCAGGAGCTTCGGTGTCTCACATGCAAGTTGCATGGACATGCGCCTGGAGGCCGTGGATATAAGGCGACTTCACCCACGTCATAAATCCGCTGGAGTTTGTACAAAGAAGCTGCGGTGTCTGTAGCGGACAGTCTTAAACGGGAGGGGTGGGAGGGTCCAGCGTCCCACCTCCAATGATCGGATGTGGACTCCCTTGCAGACGCCATTGGGAGGGAATGCAAGACCGTAGTCCCATTGGGGGATCCTTCCAGGGGTTCTTCATTAGATGCTAGACCTCAAGACCGCAGTCTCGACGGGGTAATCCCTTGGGGTTCCCCCGCTAGAGGCGTGGAATGTAACACAAGACCGAGTCCCGGCTACCTGGGTGGGTATAGCTCCTTACCGAGTTAGTTTGAGGCGAAGGCACCCCTCGGAGCTGAGTTTATGCTTACTTGCGAATCCGGCTCCGCGGGGGGGGGGGGGGCGAGGAGTTACAGACGAAAAAAAAGGTTGCGCGTAAAATTGTAGAAAACTAATTAATTAAATGATTCAAAAATGAATATCCTCTTAAATAGAACTGGTTTAGTTTAATATTGCAAAATATTAATTTTCTTTCTGTTCGACTAATATTTGTACCTTTTATTTTGAAGTAAATAATTGCATTTGAAAAATATTAAATTGAAAGATGTAGTCTTAAAAGAGAATTTAATTGAATAGGGAGTATACAGTTTCATTGAAAAGAATATGAAGAAAATAAGTAATTTTTCTTCGAATGAAAGTTATTTTTCATATTTAAATAAAGAAATATGTAAAAATTATTTACATAAACTTAGAAAAGAATCTAGAGTGGTAAGAATGTAAAAAACAAAAGTCAATGAAGGCGATCATTTTTTATGGATCTTCGGTAAATATATTTTAAATAATTATATATTTAATTAGGTTAATTTGTCATATAATTTATAATTTAATATATATATATATATATATATATATATATATATATATATATATTTGTACTTTCTTATTTTTTAAACGGGCATTTGTCCTTTTAACACCATAAGTAAAGACAACCTGCAACTTTTAATTATTTATTACAGTTATTAAAGGGAAGATAGCCCACATTGTGTGAGGCTGCGGGCACGTAATGTTCTATTTGGGAATGTTAAATCCCAAAGATATTACAGAGAGATATTTTCAAGAGGCATTTTCTTAATGGAGTTTCTATATATAAATGAAATTAATTGTTGACCTAACGATATCAACTTAATACGTACATCGAGGTCTTTAAAGATTAAGTTGTTTTGCACTTTATTTTATATTAAAGTAAATTTGTTCGATAAAAATAGAACAGTATTAATATTTGAAAGCTACCATTTATTTGCTCTGCCTTGTTGAAAACTAATAAGAGCTTTTAAATTTTTAAAATGATGTCCACAGTTACATCCGCTGTTCCAAAAATGAGTATGCTATTATGAACAAGTGACTGCCGGATGTGTCGCTCATTTTTTATTAATTATGTAGGTAACATATAAATATTTATTAATATTACTGTGTGTTACAATTGAACATTATAATTACAATTGTGATTTTGTTCATTACTATTTCTAATAGTTAAGCTTTAACATAATTTCACTATTAAAATTTTTCAAGCAATTTAGCCAAAGAAAGTACCATACCCAAAGAAAGTTTTGAAGGTTTATATCCGTGTGAAATGTGCAAAAAAATCTCATTACACCATAACGTTTTGAATGCAAAAACTTCTCTAATTATCATTATCATATCTGCTTTTTTTTTTTTTTAGTTAAGTATTATTTTTTGGTGGGGGGGAAATCTTTTAAAAAAATCTGTCAAAAACTCGTACACATGACTTCCTTGTACGTCTGTTAATTACATTTACACATTTTTTTAAAACGAAAAGAACATAAAATTTTATTTCATTAAAAATTTCAGATATTTTTTATATTTTTCTTTCTTTGTTATTATTGATTATTATTCATCGTACAAATTTTTTTACAATGAGAGGCTAATAATTATTAATAAATCAGTATATTTAAATTACAAAAAAAGTTAAAAAAAAGAAAGAAAATGAAGACTAGTAATTCGAACCGATGTGCCTTTCCTTTAAGATCTAAATATTCATTAATTAAAATTTTATTTGGCTATAACTCTGGAACCAATGAAAATAAGTATCACTTATAATATATCGTTGAAAAGCTCTCAATAAGGGCTTATTACTGCAGTTAAGAAAACGTCAAAAACCCAAATCTGTTTGGATTCTGGGCTTTTATTGGACACTTTTAGTTCAGTCGATTGCAATAAAAAGGGGAAGTGCACAACTGGATGTTACAACAGTCCTAAATCCAAAATGTCAACATCCTACGGCTAATTGTTTTTGAGTTATCCGAGGTACGTACGAACAGACATCACGCTGAAACTAGTTAAACTGGATTCAGCGATGGTCAAAATGGATACTTCCGTTGAAATCTGAAATTTTTCGCGATCACAATACTTTCTTTACTTCTTTCTAGGAAGTAAAAATTACTAGAAAAAAATGCGTCTCTAGCTTTACTACAGATTTTCTCTTTCAAAATCATGTTAGTAATCTAGGGATTATATAAAAATTAAATTCTAAATTAATAGATTATACTTGTTTGGAAATTTTAATTAGTATTTCGATTTAAAGTATTTAGTATTCGTCGTAATTTTAATTCTGAAAAATTTTCCAATCAGTTCCAGAGGCACTCTACCAATACCAAATTCTTCATTATAATACTTAAAACTGATATATTTCCTAATGCCCTAATCCAAGCGTACCGGAAATAAACAACTTCAAATTTCATTTTTCTGGAATGCAGCCACGTATCGTTCTTAGACAAGCATAACTGCTACAACTCGCTCTTTCACAACGCCATATTTTCCCTGTCGCTTAACGAAAGAGACATTTTATGACCCTGTACGCAAAAGTTAGGAACACATAAGATCCCTTTGGCTTATAAAAACGAGTAGACTGTTGTATAGCCGGATCTCCACGATGAAAGGCGAGACGCTTCTCAGGCTTTCATCCGGAGGTCCCGCGTTCGAATTCCGGTCAGACATGGCATTTTCACAGGCTAAAAACTTGTCATTCTTCTCAGTCTCTGAATTTCCCGGAGGTTAAAAAAAAGAAACAAAAGAATGTTGTTTATCTGGGAACTCACGGATTAAGTCAATCAAACCGATGTCGGATGAAAATAACGAATAATTACAAGCAAAGCAAACAAACCCAGTACACGATTGAAATAAATGAATTCACCGACTAGTACACATAGTTAATAAGATAGGTTAAAATATAATTACATTGGCAGATAAGATAAACATTAGCATCTGATATTATTACTTATCTTATAAATATAATTTACTAAGGATATTAGCAACTCAGAAAATGAAAATTAAGAAAAGTGTCTGCTTTTGAAATAAGATCCCTACGACAATTTAATTTTGAATATTTTCGTGGATAAATACTATAATTTTGAGTATAAAAAGTTAAAAATTTGACACTATATACAAAATATTTATAGGTCTATGTCAACACGTCATTTCATTTTCCAGTTGTAATACTTGGTCTGCATGCTTGAAGTGTTGGTTTCATTACGCCTGGTTGGGTCGTTTTATGTTAATTAAGTTGTCTTATTTACAACATCCCTTTTAAAAAATTTAAAGATTTGTCAGTATCACAATTTACATCAAAATTTAATGTTTATAAACAAAAGTTATTTTCTTGTTATTTTTTAGTTCTACTATTACAGAAGCAGTCTGTTATGTTACTTGCCTTGTAATTTATTGCTTTACTTGATTTATTCCAGTCTTTCTTAAGGCTGTAACTAATGTAAAGGACCTGAGATTCTGGGTACCGTAGAGTGCTGTCTTTTGTAAGAGTAATGATGTTCATTAAGATCCAGTCCGTTTAATTATTAAGTAAAGGTGCTAATTGTAGGCCCGAATACACCAAGAATTTTGGTGGACTGGAATTTTGATTTGGTAGGAAATATTCAAATCAATTAAAAACAACGGGAAACCATTTCACACCTTGTTTTCTTCGTATGTCTGGAAAAGGATAGTTGTAACTTTTGAGATTTTCAATAGAATTTTCAGGACTGGCTTGTATCTCAGATCGCTTATAACCGGAATAACAGTTTCGCTTATGTTTAACTGATCAAATAATTATATAACTGATAACAATTTGTAAAATTACAAACATATTACAAATACTAACTAATAGGCTTACATCTTTTTTTATTTATTTAGGCAATTTTACATTGTTAATTAATATTTTATTGTTAACCTTAGCTTAGTTTAGTTTATTTTATTGTTAACCAACTAAATTAATTGAGAGATAAAAATTAGAAGTTCAAGCTGGGAATCGAATGCAGGATCTAAAATATATCTTTTGATGATCTACTAATTGAAATAGTATAACAATTTCAGATTTATGTTTTGTGAGGTTTTTTATAAACAGGTATTATTAATAGCTGTTTTAACAAGTGTATTTTGTTTAACTTCCGGGACCACTGTTAGGCATTGCTCTAGAGGATGAGATGAATGATTTGTAGCGTGTGTGAAAATGCCATGCCTGACCGGGATTCGAACCAGGGATCTCCGGATGAAAGGCCGAGAAGCGTGTCGGCATTTTATCGGGGCGCGAGTGGTAGCGACCACTCGCGCCACGGAGGCCGACTAACAAGTGTATTCTTTTTTTTTTTTTTCTTTTTCCTGTTTAGCCTCCGGTAACTACCGTTTAGATAATTCTTCAGAGGATGAATGAGGATGATATGTATGAGTGTAAATGAAGTGTAGTCTTGTACATTCTCAGTTCGACCGTTCCTGAGATGTGTGGTTAATTGAAACCCAACCACCACCAAAGAACACCGGTATCCACGATCTAGTATTCAAATCCGTGTAAAAATAACTGGCTTTACTAGGACTTGAACGCTGTAACTCTCGACTTCCAAATCAGCTGATTTGGGAAGACGCGTTAACCACTAGACCAACCCGGTGGGTTAACTAACAAGTGTATTGAATTTAATCAAAATAACGGAAGTACCATTAATAAATATTTTGAATTTACAATTCAACAAAACAAATCCAAGTCTAATAAAGTGGAATTTAAATTCTCACAGAAGAAATAAATTATTTTCCTTAATGTTTAAAATTATTTTAATAGTTTAGTATAATTAAAAAAAAATTATTATTTATTTAAAATAATTAGGATTTTCAGATTGATTATTCTTATATGTATATAAAACCTTATGATAATGTTTAATAATATTTAATGTTTATTACATCCAGTGATTTAAAATATAATTTTAAACAAATTACTTGTTAATGTGAACATTTCTAATACAAAACTGTTGAAATTTAATTAATTTTATAACTAGATTATGATAAAAATAATACATTATTTTTATTTAAAAAAAAAACAAAAAAAAAACAGGAAAAATATACATAAATTAAGAATTATACTGTAACTTTATTTTGTACAGACCTTTTTCGTCGAGTGTTTATGATACTTGACGGGGTGTAACATACATGTATATCGGTCCACGGCCATACAAACTAGTATAACAGCGCTTTGTTGTGTTAATGCACCACGCAGTAATGCCTGAAATAAAATAATGATACTGAAATAAAACAAATAAATGCTTAGAAAAACCTATTAACACACACACACACACACACACACACACACACACACACACACACACACACACACACACACACACACACACACACACACACACACACACACACACACACACACACACACACATATACACACACACACAAAAAATCTCAGAAACTATCACTTAACATTTTTACTAAGTTTTGAACTATCTGACAAAAAAATGCTCAGTAACAAACAATAACCTTTTGTAAAAAAAAATATTTTTTGTAGAGAGTTTTAACATTTAAACTGGTTTCGAAAAGAAATATTGGCTTTAACAGATAATGTAAATTTGTCACGTAAAATAGATTAATTCTCGCGAAATTACATTATTAAATTCTTGATTACATTTCATTATTCAGCGCAATTAATTTAGTTTCTTCGTCAATGTTGTAGGTTTCATTTTTTAAAATAATAAACTATTTTATGAAGTTTACACCGTATAAAAATCGATTAAATATTTTCTTTCAATATCTATATCACGGAGTTCGTTAGAACTTCGTCGATAAGAGGCGACAACTTCAAAGAACTACGTTTACAGTTCTAAACATGACCTAACCTAACAGTGAAATGAAAATAGGGGAAAAATAAGCGTGAAAACATTATATTTCAGTTCAATTAGATTAGTAATAAAGAATACTTTCAAAAAATACCTCGATTTTTGTTAGACAACATTTTTTTTCCATTTGATGAACCGCCAGATTCGAATATGTCATTTTATTCATTTTTTTAATATACCTTTACGAATCGCGCCACTAGATAGCAGTACTTTATAGTACGCTAGGTAGCGTATAAAAACCTGATAATGTACTTGAAATAATAAAATTTAAAAGAAAATATACTATAGCTTTTTATTTATAGTAAACGCTGTTGCGTAAATGAAAGTACTGAAGATGAAACAATTTTTTTAATTCCCATCAATTTTAAAAAAAAAATAAAAATATTAGTTTACAAGGGTTATACTAGTTTTATTAAAAAAACAATAAATAAAACAGAAGTAAATTCGACTGGTAAAATCGAATTTAACGATAAATATCAAGGGTTACACTAACAAAGTAAGTGCATATCATATCACGGATTTTTTCGATTCGTAAAGGTCATTTTATTAGTTTTATTAAAAAAGGAAAAATACGGCATGAAGTAAATGATATTTCTATCATATCAAAAAAAAAATGGCCATGAAATTCAATTTGTTTGTTCTAAGGCCTAAGGGATTTGTTCTAAGGGATTTAATAATATTAAATCCATAAGATGACAATCAGTAATTCATAAAAAAATAATAAAAATAAAAGAATAATCTAACAAAACACATTGATATCCAAAAAAAAAAATACAATGAAATTGTAAACCGTACCGTTTCGCAGATATTATTTCTTCCGTCAAAAAACAAAAATTTCTGTAATATAAATAAAACAGTTTTTAACAAAGCGATACTGGTATCAAAAAGGTAAAGACACTACAACTCTATTATCAAAATCTATTATTAATTTAGAATTTTCTTTAAAAACAAAAAAATTCCATGCTACACATATGTTATAGAAAATATATACATAGTATTATTATTATTACTACTACGGTATATTTAAGTATATAAATATTTTGTCTACTTAATATTAATTTAAATTATCAAAGAATATTATAAGATAGAGTATATTCAATACTAAGTAAACGAATATGTTTGAAAAGAAGCTTTGTTTTTCCTTAGGACATCGGATTACTGTTTCAGTAGTGGCTTGAAGCATTACACATTCCGGACTCTCTAATTTCCTCATCGCAAAATTCATTCGTTTACGTGCATTTTATAATAATAGCACTTGTGAATTATGACTCGTCACTCCTCTCTCGCTATAAACGTTATCCAATCCTTCATATTCCTTCACAAATGTACTCATTTTACAAATCAGATTGGAAATTTTACGTACGTAGAATATATATTTAGCAGTCTATCGCTGAAGTCATATGTATTGTAGTGTCATACTTAATAGTGAAATCTAGGCCACAGGCTTTGTGTATATGAATTATTAATTGGACAGTAGCTGTAGTAGCTGTCACAATGAAACATGAAGGCCTATATCTACACGTATAGAACTTTAATAATAATGATATAGGATAGAATAATCATATGTGCTAAAACATCTCTAATTCCAAACCGATTCCTGTTAATATTATATGTTATAATCGATGTATGTATGTATGTAAACGTAAAATAAAACGGAATTTTTTTGTTAAAATAAATATAAATAATATGTTATTATAAAAAAAGGTTTCACACGCCAAAAATCTTCCATTTCATATTCTACTGCACAAGCTTAAGAAATTAAATTTATCTGTTGTATATAATGTTAAAATAAAAAATAATTGTGTAAGAAAAGTAACCGTTGTAAGACGACGGTAAGAAGAATAATGTCTTCATAAATAAAGAAATCCCATTATAAATTCTTTTGATTTTACGTTTATATTTCTATGAACTTGTACGATTATTCGATATTATTTTTTTTTAAATGAATGCAATTAAGAATTAATACAATTAAATATACGAATAAAATATTTTAATTTAACTTAATTATTTATTTAATTAAAACTAATTCTTAATTATTTTACCATTTTTACTTTTTCAGCAATTACAAAATAGTAATTCTAAATACTACAATAAGAGGAATGTATAATAATCATCCCAGAGGTTAATCTCTTACTTAAAAAAAGTTTTGAACTCTAGAGGTTCTGCAACGTAAAAAGTGGAATAAATTCTGTTCCTTTTGGGTAGATCTCGGCGTATGTGTATGAAACCATTCGTGCATATAAGTTGTCGTTTAACTGGGGAGTTGCCGGACGTTCACGTTTGGCGTGATGACATATATGGAGTAAGTATTAAATGTAGTTAAAGTTTGGTAGCAGTCTCAAAGTGATAACTAATAGAAGTGATCAAGTGGAGGTGATTGTACCTCGGATGAGAATGGAAATAATGACTTTATGTAATGAAGTTTATGAGTTTTAAGTTCTTTTAAGAAAATTTAAAGTTATTAAATTTTTCCTAAAGTGAAACCTAAATTAAAATATTACAGTTTTTGCCAACATTTTTTTAATCCTCCAACTTTGGTACTTTCGTTAAATCTTCACACACACACACACACACACACACACACACACACACACACACACACACACACACACACACACACACACACACACACACACACACACACACACACACACACACACACACACACACACACACACACACACACACACACACACACACACACACACACAATAACTTGGCTGTGAGCCTTTTAAGGGGTTTTTGAACAATATTTTCGGAAAAATTTAAATTTGGAGAAAATTTAATTTATTTTAAAATAAATTAGTAGATATGATTACGTTCAAAATTCGTTGATAAAACCTTTACTTAGTCTTAAACCTAGATGCCTACTTCGATTGTTAAACAATCTTCATTATTAATAAACGTAGGGGGAAATTGTAAATAATAAAATAATAATAATAATAATCTGTATATACGTAAAAAACTTAAAATATTGTACATCTGCGTTTTTTTATAGACTTAATATGAGAAAACGATGGAAAATCTTAAAGAGAAAATGTAGCATAGAAAGAGAGAAGGTTAATTAAAGAATTATATATGAGACAAACAGCAACAATGAATGTAAATAAAAATATAACTGAATGGATGGGTTTAGGTCGAGGTATTAGGTAAGGATGCTGCCCCTCACCAACATTGTTCAACATTTACATATGAAGACATGATAAGGAATATAATAGAAGAAACGAGAAAAGAATTATTATATGAAGACAAAAATAATATGCACAAGGTTTGCTGATGATATGGTAATTCTAGCTGATGGCACACATTCGCATCAAAGATTGATTAACAGTCTGGAAGAAGGAATGAAAAAGTATGTAAACAAATATAGGAAAAGCTAAAGTAATGGAAGTAAATAAAAAAGAGAATTTAGAGGTAAGAAGAAGTGAAGGAAGAACAAAAAAAGTAAAAAATTATAAATATTAGAAGACTATGATGACAGTGATCAGGAAGAGGGAAATGGAAATAAATGGAAGGTTAGCGATGGTAAAGGAAGTCTTCAATAAGAAAAGGGATTACTATATAGTAAAAGTCTGGACTTACAGTTGAGGAAGAAGTCAGCCAAATTGCATATGTGGAGTTGTATGGAAGTGAAGCATGGATTGTGAATGGAGAGGGAGTGGAGTGAAGCTTTTGAGAAGTGGATATAGAGAAGGATGGGAATGCAAGAAGGACACATAAAGAAGAATGAGGAAGTAATCCTCAAGCTTCTTTTTAAGTGGTGTTACTTCTCTTCTTTAATTATTATTTTTTTTATAGTTCTTACTTCTTACTGCTTTTTAAGAGTTATGTGTTGTTTAATTAAATGATTAAGAAGAAAGAGCACTTATGCGGGAAGTAAATAAAACACTTGGTTAAAGGAAGTGGAATTTTGAAAACTATTGGAAGGGTCAGTAGAAAGAGAAAGGAAGCGAGGAAGAAAAAAATAAGAAATCAGTAGATGAGGTGAAGATTGGAAACTGTTAAGGAAAAAGAATAATGCTTGGGACAGAAATAGATGGAGACAGAGAGGTGGACAAAGAAACCTACCGCTAGGCGGAAAACCAAAAAATGCGATACGTAAAATGTGATATCGATGTGATTACATTGGCAAGGAAAATTTATATAACCTTCAAAAGGTTCGCAGTTTTTCAATTTTTTTTTATAAATGGGCTATTTTTTCAATTACAATGAATTATTCTTTGAAATTATGAATATAAAATTATCTTAGATTTTTTATAATTTCTATTGAATGAATGAATTTCTTATGAATTTTTCCTTCATATTACAAAAAAAAAAAAAATCTTCGAAAAACTTTAGTCAAACTGTTGAAGAAATATTAAGATAAATAGTACATTGAAATATACTTAGTTTTTAATGTTCTAAGTTTTTAAAATTTATGTTTTTACTATATTTAGAGTTGAATATTAGCAAGAGACAACTAGTAATAATATAATATAAATTTACTGTATAGATGTTTAATTAGATCTTTCAGTACATCATTAATTTAATTTTTTTAAATTTTTATTAATTAAAATTTAATTATTTTATGGCATATTATTATTTTAATTATATATATATATTTTTTATTATTTAATAATTGTTTTTTTAATTTAATTATTACATTTTTTTTTTTAGTTTTTTTTTAGAAAAACTGTGTAGCAATACTCTATAAAAGTTCCGCAGTAATAAAAACATAATTGTAGTCTTGTTTTGTAGCTAAACTTTAAGTTAATATAAAATTCACATTTTATAATTACATTAAGGAATAAGAATATATTTACATTCTTAAGGATAAGCATTTAAATTTTTTTTATTATTATTAAAAACTAACGAAAAATTGAAGAAATTTATTATTAAAGTAATAAAATATGACAGGAAAATATTATTTTTTAATAAAACGAAATAACTTTGTATTAAATATTCAAATGAAACGACTTTGATGAATAATAAGTCTGTTGTCTAACTTGTCACTGAAAATACGGGATTTGAAATGAGTTTTCCGTGTAGATTTAAAAAAAATATACAAAAGAAAACATGAAGACAATTTTGTTTGGAGATTGTATACAGAAAATGTAAGCATGAAATTGCTATCTACGCGCACGTATGTGCACGCGCGTGTGTTTATATGACCTGCGCTCACGGTTCGTCTGGTTGATATTCAGCGCATACAGTTTTCTACTACCTGTTGATTTCCTGTTCAAGAATATTGGAGGGTTGTTACTACTATCAGTACGTATTTCTGACGTCAAAATGTTATTCAAATTCAATCTATTCCCTCATCTATAAGAGCTCGCTTGCTCTCTTTCACTCACAGACTGACAGAAAACCACATGCACACCAATTTGTATATATATATATATATATATATATATATATATATACATATGCTTTGCGCAGAAATTGCCCCAGAAACATTGGTATACAGTTATAAACACAAACTTAACACACACACACACACACACACACACACACACACACACACACACACACACACACACACACACACACACACACACACACACACACACACACACACACACACACACACACACACACACACACACACACACACACATGCGAGCGCTTGCGACGCAAATGTACTTATTCTCACATCTAAGGAAACATCAGTTTGCAATTCTATATTACTATCAAACTTCTTCAATCTTTCTCAGTGTCTTTAGAGAGTAAATGTCAAATTATACTTGCTTGCATTCTATGAGTTATTATGGTGTATTTCTGGAATCTTTGAAATATCGTCTTAGTTCATACACAATAAGTTTATTTTTTCTGTTTCCATAAAAATGTACGTAGTATATTGGTTTGTATGTAGACAATACATATTGATTTCCTTTTTTACACTGCAATGAATATTGTTATTTTATTTGCATATTTATATTGAGGTATAAATATAAAAAAAGTAAAGATAAATAGCAAAAATTGAAAGAATAAGGATAAAAATAAAAGATAACAAAAAAATTCAAAAAGCTAAATGGGTAAACTAAACATAATTCTAGTATTTTCCTAGTGTGCTTAGTTTCCTAATACAGATCAAAAATTAAATCACATTCTGACCCACCCAATATATTGCAAGAATATTAGATTTTTTCTGAAGTGTCATATTTTAGTATTGGATTTTTTATAAAGTAATTTTATTTACTTTAAAATTGAAGGTCCGTTTGAGGTTTATTAAAGGTAACGATTTATAATATCCTATATTTTAATTAAAAAAGCATGGACAAAACAATTTTAATTAGAAACTTCATAGAACTAATGAAATAAAAAAATAAAATAAAAATAATCTACAGACTAAAGAATTGTTTTGTTTTTTTTTCAGTTAAAAAATTTTTCAGTGAATAAGTTTTGTAACTTTAGTTTTTTGCAATTTATATTTTTTACCTTACTGAACATCAGCCTGGAAATTATATTTTTCATTCATCAGATGATTTTTTAAAAGTCACTGCAGGTCCAACTATTGTGATTAAAACAAAATATAAATAAATGGTTTTGATAAAACCAAAATATCGGATACAGTGTACTGATTTCATTGTGTTTTAGGTAGATGTGCTGACGTAATTAATTAATTAAAATTTTAAATTTTTCTTGCTTTCATTTCATAAGTTTAAAGTTTAACAATGAAAATGTGAATATTGGATTCAGATTATAAAATGGGAGAAACATAGCGTATAGAGGATAATACCTACTTAAATTATTATTCTCTCTTTTTTCTATTTAGCCTCCGAAACCACCGTAAGGTATTACTTCAGAGAATGAATGAGGATGATATGTATGAATGTGAATGAAGTGTATAGTCCGTACAGTCTCAGGTCGACCACTCCTGAGAAAAGTGTGATAAATTGAAACCCAACCATCAAAGAAATATTAACCACCAAAGACCGAACCGGTATCAACGATCTAGTAGTATTCAAATCCGTATAAAAGTAACTGCCTTTAGTAGGATTTGAACCTTAGAACTTTCGACTTCGAAATCAGCTGATTTGCGATGACGAGCTAACCACTAGACCACAATTAGTTACAAAGCCCAGTGGGTTACTTAAATCATTACTAATATTGATGAATAAAAGTATTAAGTCCATTGCTACTTCTATTATAACATGTACTCATGGATGTATGTGTGCGTATCCCTGCTCATTTATATATATATGCGCACAATAGTATTTTTTTCTGATTGCAAACTAAACGTATTTTTCTAAACTTATATCATAACACTTTCAGGAGTACTTGTGGCAATATTTTTATTGACATCGACTCAGGCGATTTCCATGTAGTATCAGGTGATTTTATAAGAATTGTGTTAGAAAGTTAAGAATTTATATTAAATAGTACCTATTCATTTTTGTTTGTTTCATAGTCTCATAATGTTGAAATGTGTTTCATTTTTTGTCCGTTGGAAAAAATATTTATCACTTCCGGCTTAATAATTATATATATATATATATATATATATACTCGTATCTTATAAACGTACGTTCCAAAACGCTTCTTTAGCGAGTGTGTAGGCTGGCGAAAGATTTTGCCCTCAATTTTGTGCCTTCGGTAACATAATTATTATCATATAATATATAATTGAAAAATGCTGATCCTTAATTTGGGAAATTTTTTGTAGGGACAAAAAATCTACCTTTCTCTGAAGCTGCATTTGGTAATTGAGTTTTTTACATGATGATTTGGTTTTTTGTTTATTCTGGAGATTATTTGTATCTTTTCTTTTTAAATTTGTTAGGATTTATCTAAGCCATAATTTAGTATTATAATGAGAAATTTAATAATTTATTATATTTAATTTACTATAAGCAACTTAACGCCTCTGATGTAACATACTTTCAGAGCAATTACTAATGAGATGTTCCAAGAATGAGTGTCCCACTAACCCACTGAGCGTGAGTAAATTTCCTGCCTTCCAGACTACTATCATTTTTCCAACGGTCACATGACTGGTTTGATGCACTTCTCCAGTTCATTCTATTTTGTGGTTATCTTTTAATCATAACGGATTTACTATATTCCGAACTTTTAAATGCTCTAAATATTCTTACCTATGTTAGTTCACTTGAAGTTTTTATTGTAATATCTTATATTTAAATTAACTAAAATGCCTTAATGTAATTTTGTATGTATGTTTTCTAAAAAAGGTAGTTTACATATTTTTGGCATGTTTTATTTTACAAGTTTTAATACTTTTTTATAGCCGAATTTTGTAGAAAAGTGGTAACGCCTGCATCTTTTATGGGGAAGGTTATAGGTTTAAATCCCGGTCAGGCTTGGGATTTTTCAAATGCTATAAAATTTATCTTTTAACATAAAAAAATTACTTAAATAAAAAAAAAAATTAACCGAAATTATTTAATAAAATATATTCATTTTTTATTTTTTTTAACGTCCGGGACCATTGTTAGGTATTGCTTCAGAGGATGAGATGAATGATTTGTAGCGTGTGTAAAAATGCCATGCCTGATCGGGGGATTCGAAGCCGGGACCTCCGAAAGAAAGGCCGAGACGCTACCACTCACGTCACGGAGTTCGGCAAAATATATATTAATAATATATAATTATATTCATAGATAAATTTTATAAATATGAATGACTAAATAAATAAATTATAAATAAACTTGTTAAAATTATCCAGCTTTTAATCCGATTCATTTTTTACATATTGTTACATTTTCGTCTTCATCTATGTTTGATTTTGTAGTTTTTTATTAGCTTTGTTTAAATTCTGTTTAAGAACTATAATCCGTTAAATTAAAAAAAAATTAAATTTTATTCGTAAATCAATGTTGGATATTAGCAAATTTACTTTCGTCATAAAATCGTTGCATTATTTTTGTTGTTATCCTCTTTTAATTATATGCAATCTAATATTTAATCGTTAAATAACAGAATTATTCCAATTTTCTTGTATAATGTTCCTTTAATTAATGATAACCATCTTTTTTTCATTTTTTCATTTATTAAGTTTTAATTTATTATTAATTTTGTTTAAGAATTAAGATAATTCTTATTGCGCCTTGCTGCTCTAAAGAATCAAGGAATATATAAATCTTAGGAAAAACTTGAATATTTTAATAAGGTTGTAGTCCTATTTATGAATGTAATAAAATTATATAAATAAAATTTTATTAATATTAAAAATTATCTACCGGTAGGAGTATTTTATTGGATGTACCAATTTTATTTCACGAGATGAATGAAAATAAAAACTGAATGACTCTAATGCTTATTTTTGAGGGACGCAGATGTCTGTTACCCAGGCTAGATTAACTGGTTTTATAATATAATATATTTTGTTTTAAATCTACTAGTATTCTTAATGAATTCAATGTATAATGCATACGAAGTTTAAGAGAATAATACTAAACTTTATATCATTATGAATGACATTCATTTTTATTATCCCAGTCATTTTTATTAAGTTTTTAGTATTAAAATTTAAAGCAATATTTTAATCGTAAAAGAAACATACAGACCGTGAATGTATAATAATTCATGCTACATGCTACTGCTGATTCCTAATAATAGTTTTATGTTAGTAAATATTTCTTTCTTAAATATTGTCGATTAAACAAAAACATTTATTAAAATAATAAAGAAGATATATTTAAAAATACAAGATTTTATCATTTTGGTTATTTTACCACTACGTTACACCCCCTTAGCAAAATAGCAGTGTTTTCGTTTTATCTGTAAGATCTGGGTTCGAATTCCAGTCAGGCTTGGCATTTTTCACACGCTACAAAATTAATTCATATTTCATTAGCTGATGTAATCAGGTAATTATCAGATTAAAACATGTAAAAAAACAAAGAAGTACTGTGTGATATGGAAATCAAACTGGAATTATGAATAATATGATTTCGTTAACTTAAGAATATATAATCAGTATAATTAAAAATTAAGTTTTTGATAAAAAATGTTTTTGTTTAATTAAAATGTTGCTCTATATTATTATTATTAATAATAATATTATAATTATTATTTAAGTGAAATCGTTAAAATTAATAACTAGTGAATTAGTGTTCTCGAATATCATTTTTATTATTTACTCTTGGGTTAGTTTATTTTTCCAGTTTGGACAAGTGGAAAAATTCAATATTTCCACTAACTGCCTTACAAAAATACTTTCTTTACACCCATAAAAAACTTCTCTCTTTAGTAACTCTTCTGGCAATCTACCTCTATTTTCTTAGTATTTAGTTACAAGTAAATCTAAAAATCATATTTTTTTTTGCAAATATATGGTACAACTGTATAAATTTTATTTAGAAAATATTATTATTAAACAATAAATAATAAAAGAATTCATGGTAGAGAGTTTATAGAACTCTTAATGTAAAGTTAAGAACAATATTAAACTTCAAAGGAACTTGTTAGTTTTGCTTGCCTTTACAAGAGAGAACTAATCGTTAATAAGTACTATTGTTTAATACAACATTAATTACTTGTTCATATAATTTTACTACAGAAAGATTCTAAAATTATTTTCCTATTACTAAAATGGTAACTTTAATAAAATTTTTGTGTAAATTTATGAAATAAAAAAAAATGTATGTCTGCTTATAATAAACCTTCATTGCTTCATTATAACCTAAAAAATATAGATAAAAATTTGAATTAATTATTCTTACAAAAAAAAGAAAGATTTTAACCAGAAACAAATTAAAAAAAGATTGCAAAATTAGAAAAAAATAAAAACAAGGATAGCAATGGGTAAGGAAGCACATTTAATGGAAAGAAATAGTTATTATGCACTCTGAAAGGGTTAAGAATTGAAGAAGCGTAATTTTAAGTGATACGTTTGTATTTTAATTCTACATGGGTGTAAAAGAAGACTACTAAGAAAAAGAGAAAAAAAAAGGCTGGAGCAAAGAGAAGAAATGAATTGAAATATGGGAATAGAGAAAAATTAAATAGACAGTCGAAGTGAAAAATGAAGATGAAGGAGTTAATAGAAACTTAATCAGAACAATTCAGAATAGGGAAGCTAATTAATTGGTTGGAACATATGAGAGGAGAAGGATTAATTAAAACAGTGCTAGTAAAATTAGTAAAAAGTGCAAAAACAGAGGCCATAAAAGAATTAAAATTACGGATAATCTACAAGGAAACATATTCTGCCGAGATTTTAAACGTTTAACTGAGAATACAGAAGAATGGGGAGAATGGTACACGAGATCTGCGACCGATAACCATATGGTGATGTGATATTATTTAATTAATGCAATAAACTAGAAATAATATAAAAAGCAAAATTAATTTAAAGCAAATTTAATTTACAAATTTCCCTTAAAAAGTAAAAATACATCTAAATAAAAAGTAAAACAACAGTTGGCGTCAAAATCTCAGTTTGGGCCGGGCTTCAAAACGTTGAAAAATTTGTATTTTTTACTCTTCACAACGATTTTATAAAAGTCACTTATTATTATTGAAGTTTTATTTACTTCCTTTATGTTTAATTTTTATTTATAATATATATAGAAAACCATATTTCATGTAAAAAAGGCAACAGTAAGAAACGCAGAAGAGAGAATCTATTTAAAATAAGGATATGACGGAAACAAAAGATATATAGAGACCATGACTTTGACAGGCTTTGAAATATAGAGATATCTTTATTTATCTTTTTACTAAATTTTGTGACCGATAAATTTTAGTTTTTGAACGAAAATACTTTATTGGAATGAGAACATACGCAATATGTTAATACTATATATATTTATAACTAGCATCCGTGTCGGAGCTTCGCAAGTGCTATACGGTTACTTGCGTTTTCTGTAACGGTCAAATTTTTTTCGTTATATGTCTTTTAGTCAAGTGGCAGGAGGTAGTTGTAGCCAATCGCGTCGTACACTGCTGTCACAACCCTTAAAAAATCGAAATTCAAAAAAATCAGAAAATGTTTTTAAATATTTATCTGAACAATATTTGCAAGCCCAAATCGAGTGAATATCTCGTTTGGTATAGTCAGAAGTGGGGAAAATTTGCAATCATTGTTAAAAAGTTTTTTAATATTTTGAAAAAATCGAGTTGCTGTTAGATATTCACGTAAAGATTAAGTACACCAAAAATCAACATATCTTCATTTGTTACTGAGAATTTAAAAAGCTTGCCGGGGGTTAAAAAAAAATTATATCCATTTTAATCCTATAAACTCGGAGTTTCAGAAAAATTTAGGAACTGGTTTTAGTTATTCACATGAAGATTACACACACGAAAGACAAGTTGTTATCTTCATTTGTACCAAGAAATTAAAAAAAAAAAAAAATTTCATTGTAACTTCATTTTAACCCTATAACTTGGAATTTCAAAAAAATCCTTTCTTAGTGTGCACTTACACCATAAGAAGAATGTGTATACAAATTTTTATCTTCAGTAGTGCATTCATTATGAATCACGCACGATGTATTGTTTTATGTGTAGATTACGCTTTAATAAACTAATATTAAGGAAAGATGTTGGAAAAAAATATTTAAAATATCGTCAAATAATTTATGTTGACAATGTAAATTCTTAGTTTAAAAACTCTTCCACTTAAGTTACACAAAAATAATTACAACAGGACCACAGACACATTTTATCTATTTATTAAAAAAAAGAATAATCTATATAATTTTTTCAGTAAGAATTGAAAATACATTAAGAAATCCCTTTCGGCACGCCGGAAGACGGAGGCAGATTTCACAGGTGCTAAGTAGGAGATAAAAAAAAAGTTCACCTTCAGGTTAAGAAAAATTTCAAATTTACTCAAAATAACAATGGTTGCATGTGAAAAGAAGTTTCACATGTTTAGCATAGGACAAGCTCCATCATACAATTCCAGCAATATTTTGATCATCCCTTGCCTTGGGTTGGTCATATCAAAAATTGTTTTTGGCAAAAGTTTTAAGTAATCTTTAGAGGACTAACGGCCACCTTAAACAGATTGATACTGTGCCCATTAAGGTAGGTATGGTTTTTGTCTTCGAAACCCCATTTTCCCACTTCCTGAGCCAATGGTTAGTTGTATAAAAAAAATTAATAAGTTTTAGGCCCTTATCCAAAGAATAGTAAGAACTTTAAACGAAATAGATATTTCACTTAATAAAAAAGTTATAGCGATATATATTTTTTTTTTCGAAAAAGCCACCCCATTTCCATCCCCATGGTCCGATTTTGGGCGTTAAAATACTCGATTGAGATTTTGGGTCCAAAATAATTTTTAGAAAACAATTTGAAGGTGATTGGCGCAAAATTACGGAAGTTATCGTGTACATAAGAGAGTGAAATATAAATGTGCGGTATATATAAACTTTTGAGCTGACTGTGGTTTTGGAGTCTGGGGATGTGAAACGCGAAGATATGTCGAAATTTTCCGGAAGTCGAATCAAGGTACCCATTACAATAGGTAGCTTGCTTAAGAGATCTACCTAAAAACCAACCAGATCGAATTAAAACATCTTTTTTTTGAAGATGATAAAAAGTAAAGTCAAAATAAATAATAAATATGATAAATATAATGTAAATTATTATACAGAATCACGGTTAAGTAGATTTAAATGAATAAATGATGGAATTTCATCATTCTGGGTATCTATGTCAACAATTTTAACCTTAATTTAATTACGTAAGTGAAATGAAATTAAAAAAAAAAAGTAATTTATTTGACAAAGTAACAATATTAATAAAAATCAAACAGTTATTTTTACGCAAGTTGCCAGAAGGAGGAAAGTTACGTGTTTTTCACTTTATTCTGGATTAATTTGTCATTGTAATACCAGATAGACTCCTAATTATTATGAAACAGATATCGGACGAATAGATTCAATTAATTAATTGGCAGTAGCCGGCCTCCGTAGCGTCTAGGTCTTTCGTTTGGAGGTCCCGTGTTCGAATTCCGGTCAGGCATGGCATTTTCACACACGCTACAAATCATTCATTTCATCTGCTGAGGCAATACCTAACGGTAGTCCCGGAGGTTAAAAATAAAAAATAAATTCATCGGTAGTAATAATAAAGCAAAATGGCGGTGGCATCAGTTAAAAACTGACCTGCACGCTGCGTAAAAATGTTCGTTGAAAAAAAAGCAATGACAGGTCGCAGAAAAAAAGGTGAAAGCTTGGGAAAAGGCAGAGTCAAGTGTCACTGCAAAGTGTTGCAAGACAACCTCTAAAACATCACTAAGCCGGCAGTAAAGTGGCTGGGTGGCGCGGGAGTGTGATGCGTATAAAGTTTAAATATGAACAGCATAATGATGTCTGGTGAACACTCTTCAGTGGAAGTACTCCGATTTGTATCTTATATTATATATCTTTATGAAATATTAGTTGATAGCAATGAATTCATGCTGTTATTATTAGTTTTTGAACCAACATTCCTAAACAAGCCACCATATAAAATTAAAGGTTAAAGAAGCATTTTTTTAAAAGAAAGAATTATAAATAATAAATCACAAAAATACAAGTTTAAGTACACATTACATCCTTTTATTTCTTAATCATTAACAAAACTGCAATACGTAGATTAAAAATACGTAACACCATACAAAATTACAACACTGGAATCAAAAATTTAAAAAATAATAGAAATTAAAAGATACATACATATTCGTAAATCAATAGACTGTATAGACAGATGTAACCTAACTAATGATAAAAATTACACTCCCGGTTAAAACAAAAAAAGTAATGATGGCCCACATTACTTCCTTGTACGCCTATTAAATTAAATATACACATATTTTCTGCACTTAATTTAAACTTATTTCATATGAAAGCGAGATACGATCCTCCAACTCTTTAATAAAGTGGACAGTTACACAATTACTGAAACATTAGTTTTTATTTACATCAAATATTTATAAAATTACTAATCAAACAATCTTACATGAAATATTAGGATAGAGTAAAAGTCCCTTTATTACTCATATTACTAGATCAGTATTATTCGTATCTACGTGAGTTGCTGATTAACAAAAGTTTCAGATTTCTGGTTCGTCGTATAAATAAAAGTTAATAATAATTAAACTCTTAGTGAACTCCTGTATACTGGTTACAAATGTTAATTTCGACGTTACGGTGTAAAATATTCAATATTTATTTTTGGATTATTTGGTGAATAAACAAAAATGAAAAATAAACAATCATACATGAAAAAGAAAGATAACTTGGCGAAATATATTTCAAAAAACGACAAGATGAATATGAAGAGGAAGAAAATGTTAAGAACAAAATGGGAAAAATAAAAAAAATTAAGAGAAGGTGATAAATATAAAGAGGAAGAAAACGTTAAGATCAACGAAAGAATAAAAAAAAATTAAGAGAGGATGATAAATAATAAGAAAGAGAAAATTTGAAAACTAGAGAACGTGTACACAGATTAAGATCAGAAGAACTGTATCAAACCGAAGACCGATTAAATGATTGGCAACAAAAAACAAACGAAATTATGATCAACTCCGACTTCGTGGGAATATTGTTCGAAAATATCAGAGGAGTAATGAACTAAAAGATAAGAATTTTTTGCAACTTATTAAAGATTGAGGATTTATGCCTCGGTAATAAAACATTTCCCTCAAAAAATAGAAACATTTGTTACAAAACTCTTAGCAGCCCGATTTCATTTACATGTAATGCATATAACATTTACAGAAATAATTCGATTCTTATGATTATTCGTTGTTTAATAAATGAAATCGGGACGGTAAGAGTTATGTAACAAACTTTCTTTACCTCTTAATGTCTGTCCTTTGAGTGATAATAAGTAAATTTCATTTAAAAAGATGGTAAAAATTGTAAAACGTGTTTTAGAACTTCGTAAAGCAATCTAAGAAAAAGTAATTAGATTGATTTCATTTCTGATTGGTAGATTCTTTAACTCAAAGGTTGCTGTTTTTTTTTTGTTTTTTTTTCGTAATAAAAACATTGAATTTTCTTTTTCTGAAATACTTCTATTATTTCCATTCTCAGTTCTTAATAAGAAAAAGAAATGAAGGAAAAATATAAATAATTTATCAATTTTTTTTTAATTACAATTATTTATTGACCTTTTTTTTCATATTTTCATTAGTTAAATCTATAATAAAATACTTTTCAAAGAATTCTAATTCTTTTAACAAAAGTAAAAAGTTTTATCAAATCTTACAACAAATACAGATAAAAGTGTATAAAAGATTTAAAAATAATTTAGAATAATGTTGGTATATTTTAATGGTTTCAATTTTAAAAGTTTTGTAATAAACAAGAAATATGATTGTACTGTTTATTTGAAATAATCTATTTTATATTGGGATCTAATGCGAAAAAAATGAGTTAAGATAAAATATAAAACTGAATTTAATGTTATTTTCTCTCAGTTGTAAAAAGCTGACTACAAGAGCAAAACGAAATTGTTATTGATGTTAACACATTTTTAAAACCATCGAATAAATACGTATTTATTCAACATAGATGATTTAGTGAGTGCTGTTTCTACATGCTGCCCATGTATATTAAGAGAAAAGATTTTATTCATATAAATAAATCCAATAATTTTTGGATTTATTTATATATACAATTATATTTTATCTTTGTGTATATGGATGTAAACCATAGATACAAAAATTACGACCCAAAATTCTAAAATAATTCATTCAGTGGCAGATATCATACATATTCAGCGGTAAACATGTTTTGACTAAATTTCAATTTTAGACTTCTGAGCACTAAGTACAAATTAAGGTTGAAAAAATAAACCTATTTTAAAATAAATATAATTAGCAATGAATTAAAAGAAAAGAAATATCTTTCCGTTGACTTTCATGGCACAATGGTTGCTGTAGCTTCCTTTCATTCAGAAAGTTCTGTGTCAAAATCCCATTTACGCTTGATATCTTTCACCCATTATAAATTTATCATATTCCCATTTACAACAACAGTCAGATATGTGTTAGTTGTTCTAATGAACAACACTCATTAGAAAAAAATCCTGGGGATATTTCCCCAGCTGAAGTACAAGTATTTCATTATCCAAAACAATTACAATGAAATTGTAAACCGTACGGTAAGAATCTCGCAGATATCATTTCCTCCGCCCCAAAAAAAAAAAAAATTTCTAATATAAATAAAAATATTTTTAATAAAACTATACTGACATCAAAAAAGGTAAGACACTACATTTCTATTATCAAAATCTGTTATTAATATAGAATTTTCTTTAAAAAAAATATATGTTAAATATATATGTAATAGAAAACAGACATAATAGATAATAAACAATGTTTAAGCGTTTCATATAACAAGCAAAAAAAAATTAAAATTTGTTACAAAACTCTTACTGGCCGGATTTCATTTATTAAACAAAGAATAATCATAAGAAATGTATTATTTGTGTAAATATGATATATTACGTATAAATGAAATCGGGTCGCTAATGTTTTTATTTTTTGCTAATTATATGGAACGCTTAAATCTGTTTATTATCTATCATTGTATATCTATTGTCTATTACATATATTTAACATTTTTTTTTTTAAGAAAATTCTAAATTAATTAACAAAATTTAATAGTCTCGTTTTGTTAAAAACAGTTTTATTTATATTACAGAAATTTTTGTTTTCTGAGCGGGAGAAATATCCGCGAGACTTACCTTACGGTTTACAATTTCATTACATTTTTTTGGATATGCCTGCATTTTGTGAGATTATTCTATTATTTTTTTATGAGTTACTGATTGTTATATTGTAGATTTATTATTATAATTTATTGCCTTAGACCAAAAATTTGAATTTCACGGTTGACTTTTTTTATTGATAGTCATATAATTTACTTCATACCAAATTTTTAATAAAACTCGTATAATGACCTTTACGAATCGAAAATCCGCGGTGTAATATTGCACTTATTACTTTGTAAGTGTAACCCTCGATTTTCGTAAAATCGATTTGTATTTCGATTTGTAATTCGATTTGTAAAATCGAATTTAACGATAAATTCGATTTGTAAAATGGAATATTTTTTTGTTTTATTTATTTCTTTTTTAATAAAACTAGGGTAATCTCTTGTAAACTATTGATTTTATTTTTTTTTAAAGAAGTGATGGGAATTAAAAAAATTGTTTCATCTGTAGTACTTTCATTTATATAACAGCATTTACTATTAAAAGAAGCTGTAATATATTTCCGTTTAAATTTTATTATTTCAAGAACATTATCAAGTTTTTGTACGCTACTTAGTACTATCAAATACTGATATCTAGCGGCGCGATTCGTAAAGGTACATTAAAAAAAAAAATAAATAAAGTGATGTATTCCAGTCCCGCGATTCATCAAATGGAAAAAAAGTCTAACAAAATTCGAGGTATTTTATAAAAGTATTTTTTACTACTAATCTAACTGAACTCAAATATAATATTTTCACGCTTATATTTTTTCCCGACTTTCATTTCAATGTTAGGTTAGGTCATATTTAAGACTGTAAACGTAGTTCATTGACTGCGTCGCCTCTTACCGACGAAGTTCTAACGAACTCCGTGATTGGACAATCAGATTGAGGTGGTATAGTTCCATTGTTAGGTAGACGGTGATTATTTATCCTTAAGCTGATCAAACTTCATTTTGATCAGCTAAAGGATAAATAATCTTATTTACTTCATTTTAATATTATTAGATATTAATTTTACATGTCTAACTTCCTCTGCTTAGTGTAGGCAGTGTAAATATTACACTATACCACAACAGAACGAGATTTTTTTACTTGATGGTTACTTTTCAAAGTCTAATCTTTCCTGGACCTAGACTGATGTGTCCTAATGGTTCCTTCGGCTAGGACTGACAAAAATAAGTGAGGTTTAAATGAAGCTAGTTGAAACAAGTTTTTCCAGAGAATAATGATGTTCATTAAACAGCCAGTCCTTGTAGTAAGCAAAGTGTCAATTCTAGAGCAGAATATACCTACGTTCCAGGGGCTTGATGTTACATTCAGTTTAGTTAAAGTTAGTTCTTAAATTCTTACTTAAGAAAGCGACAAAAAACTACTTTACTCCTCATTTCCTCTAGTAAGCATGGAAGCCAGGAATGATAAGTGCCTCATCATATAAAATAAATACAATCAATATGATTGCGACTCATAAGACAGTAAACAGTAAAAATTGTTTCATATTTGATTCTTTTGAGTTAATTTTAGATTAGTTTCAATTTTAAATTTAACTGGCACATTTCAATTTTCTTACCTACAATTTCAGCATATTTAAATTTTCTTCCCTTCACGTTTTTATATTCCTTTTTTAATTAAAATTTTAAATTTGGATATATTAGCTTTCCCGACTATTATAGTTATAATGAATATATTAAAAGTGAAAGTACGATGATCATTTCAAAAATGAGGTATGAGGTTTTTTGCAAATATTTACGTTTTAGGGTCCAACTAGTTCATTTGGAACAAAAAAAAATGTACGTATTTATGTGCGCACCTATGTACGTATATATGTCATACTGCTTTTGGGCTTGTCAAGAATGAACAAACTGATTTTCTTCAAATCTGGCTCAAATATTTCTATATGTGGGGCATTGATCACATTAATTTTTTTTTTTAAATTCGTTCATTGAGTGGGATATCGCGAAAAACTAATCTTCATTTTATTCAGAGGTATTTCAGAAAAAAAATTATTAAAACAAATTTTTTTAACCTATAATGTATATATATATATATATATATACATTAATCCAAAAAAAGGTTTTTCCAAAAAATCAACTCCATTTATAAAACTGAAATATAAGTTTTTTGTTCTTTTTCTCTATATCCCTTCAGTTAGAAAAAACTTATACTTGAGAGCTTTAATTAGTCATATAAAAAAGTCTACAATTCTTATAAATTATATACCCCGGATCAAAAATGCAGAAAAAGTTTTGAAAATTCAATTTTTTATTTATTTTAGCCTTTACTGAAAAAGTGTTACATTTAAAGAACAAGAAGCAAATTTGTTAAGCTGTATACTGTATAATTTGTTAATTTGTATACGTATATGAATATTTTTAGAACATTTTTTCCCCATATCTAAAAAATATGTATTCCGTTTTTTGCCTCTCTTTTAATTTTTATTATTATTAAAAAAAAATTGTAGCTTTGGCACCTGTTTTGTTTTCCTGATCCAAAATGAGAAACATTTTTTCATTGCTGTTAGAAAAATTATACTTTATTTTTCATTTTTGAAAAACACAAAAAATATCGCTATAACTTTCTTATTAAGTAAAATATCGAATTCATTTAAAGTTACAACTATTCTTTGGGTAAGGGCCCAAAACTTATCTCAGTAAAGTTTTCTGATATCACTAACGATTGATTCAGGGGGTTGAAAAAAATGGAGTTTCGAAGAAAAAAATCTTACCTCCCTTAATAGGCACAGTATCTAATCGGTTTAAAGTGGTCGTTATCCCTCTAAAAATTACCTAAAAATTTTTTCTGAAAAACTTTTGATATAACCAACCCTTACCGCAAGGGATGAACAAAATTTGGCTGGAATTATAAGAAGATGGGCTTGTTGTATGCTCATTATGTAAAACCTTTTTTAACATGCAACCATTGTCGTTTTGAGTAAATTTGAAGTTTTTCTCAACTTTAAGGTGGAAATCTTTTTTATCCCCTTCTTAGTTAGCACCGGGGATATCTACCTCCGCCTTCCGGCGTGCTGAAAGGAATTCTTTTAATAATAAAACATTTTAACGTTGATAAATTTTTAGAACAAGTGAGAAAATTATTACATTATGTTTTTTAAATTAATGTAATTAAAAAATAAATTATTTCTTTCTTAATAAATCCAATCTGGAGTTACATAGAAAACTGATTGGACTGAAATTTATGGTGAGGCCAAGGCCTAGTTATATTGCGTTTGGAGTATTTACGTATATTGATGCAAGAATAAAGGAGGTATGAGTCAGAATGTTGGTGAGTTCAGAGCACTGAGCAAATTGGTTTTCAGCTGTTACAGTATTTTAGAATAATACTGGTACAGTTCAGAGGTTCTTTACTATACAAAATACGATATTTACTTTGATTCACTTAGGATATTACGTTTTAATCAAAGATAGAAATATCTTTTTTCTTTATAATACTTTCTCTCTTTGTTTTTTAATTTTTTCTCTTCTATCTTTTTACTGTTGTAACGTTTTCTCATATAAAACCTTATTACTAATGAGATAAAATCTTATTTAAAATATAAATAATTCTTTTACAGGAGGAGAAATAGTTTTATATTTACGATGTATAAGTTATATTAGCGATTCTTGAAATTAATTTAAAAGTTGCTAAAAAAGCAACTGGGTATTTTTTACAGTTGATTGATATGTGTTTTTAATTGAGTATTTTTTCTATTAAGAGACCGAAAGAAAAGGGAAAGGAGATAGAGAAATAAATTTTTAATTGATTTTATTTTATAAAAAAAAAGGTCAGGACTGATTGATCCTATTTTATACTCTATCAGGCTTTAATTTAGAATAATTTACATTAGTGAATGATCAGGAAATAATAATATTTTCTTACAAATATTGAAAGGAAAAAATGAATAATAAGAAAAAAATAACTCACAAACAGTAGTTTGTAATTTTAAATAATATAAAGAAAAATAAACTATTAAACACTACGCGATAATAATATCAATGAAACTAAATGATAAAAATTGAAAATAATAAAAACATTCAAAAAATAAAAATTTTACTTGGTAAAATTAAAAGAAATAAATCATTAAATTCACTGATACATTCATAAAAATATCAGTGAAGAAAGAGTTTGGAATGATGATAAACTCTAGAAAAATAAGTGGTGAGAAAGCATAGGAAGGAGAAAGTAATTAGTCGATATAATATTTTTAAATATCTCAGACTTTGATGACTTGAAGCAAAAAATGTAAGAAATCAGTAAGGAGTAAAATATCTATGGAGAAAAATATCTGTAAATGAACCAGCAAGGAATCTACTGAATTGAGAAAGAGGTTTTGCATATGCTATGTTTTGAATCGGTTATAAAATGGATATGAACCGGGTAAGATCCAGAAAGAAGAAAAGTACTCGGATAATTTTGAAATGAGGCTGTGAGATAGAATAGAGGAGAAAGTGAATTAGACAAAACGAGACGTGATGAAAAGAAGAGAGGAGAGGAGCAAAAATTGATGAAGACTATAAGGAATAAAAAACTGTCTTGGTTGAGTTATACTCTAGGTAGATATTATTTTACCCGAAGGATAACTGAGGAAAAAAGTATAGGAAAGAGTAACAAAAAGAAGGATTGAGATTGTTATGGATATCAGGAAAAACTATAAGAAAATGGACGATTCTAAATGGAGGATTGAAACCAGTCAATGGAAACATTTAACAAAGATGAAAATCTTGATAAACGTTTTTCTTTTACAAATGTCAGTGAAAGAGAAAGGGAATAAAGTCTGTAATAAATAAACAACTATTTATTTAACCTCATTGGAATAATTATTTTTTTAATCCCAAAAATAATATTTAGCGTTCATTTAATTGACTTAAAACGAATTACTTTCTATTTGAACGTACTTGTGTTGAATAAAGTGTACCTGTCCGACAAAATGTGCTTGCCCAACCTTTTAACGGAATTTTTTTTGTCCCAATTCCTGTCTTATTCCTATTTTGTTTTTGCGGTGACCAGAGTTAGAATAGGTCACACACGAATAACACATTTATATTTGTTAACCGGCAAAAAAAGACCAATGTGCGGTGTTTATAATAAAGCACTTACAGTCAAGTATCTAATAATAAAGTATACCATATATGAGAACCTCAGAAAGAGGTTCGGACTGATAAATAATATTGCTGCTGATTTGGAAAGTGTAAAAGAAGAAAAAAATAGTTACGCAGGTCAGGACTGGGAAGGGCAGCCTTCTCGCCGAGGGGTTCTTTGGCCGTCCTGAACAGGTGGTCGATATGACAATTACTCTTATGACGCGGGGGGAACCCCGATGGGTTACGTCCTACCGGACTATTTATAGGGGGGAGTCAACTGCCATGGCATCCTAGGGACTAATTTGCTACTTAACGGCAGTTCTGGTGCTCCGGGGCTGCTTAAATAAAACAAGGGAACCAAAAGAAATGTTGGTATTGAGAAGCCGTTTTTTTTTAATATTTATTTTTGTGTTCAATTATTTTTATTTTAATATCGGGACCCTTTACACCCAGTAAATGTTTTTGTTTAAATGTTCTGTCTTTGTCCTTTACACCCTGACATATGATGAACCTGATGGTGATTTAAACCCTATTTTAAAGAATGTGAAGAGAGCTAATGACCGTAGAAGTCGATGCCCATATAACCAATAAATAAACAGTGATTACATACAAAACAGAATTTAAAGTAATCGTCAGGATTTATTTACAGATAATTAAATGAATATAATTCAGTCCCACTGACAAAAGGCATTAGCATGACCGCTAGTCTTAACTCTTTTAACTACTAGTCTTGTATTAACAACAATAGTACAATAGATAATACATGTATAAAGTTACTTAAAAGCATTTCAAAAAAATTAAATATAGAAAAAGAAAAGTGTATAAGGCTAAAAATTTAACTTATTAATATTAATATTCTACTGGTACATATATATATCCGTCTGTTACAAAATGAATATAGGAGTTTCAAAGTTATGTAATATTTCTGAAGTTTCACATACATTTATTAATGATAAATGAAATGAAAGAGCAACTCAAACAGTTATAGCTGTTTACAAGCTCTAAAGCCTAGCTTTTTAGCAAAGATTTAATATTCATAAATTTAAAGACAGACATACTTTAACATGACTAATTTTCTAAATATTGGACTGCAATATTCATCCTTATGTTTTCCAAAAAATTATCTGACAGTTATTTTAATTAAGTAGTAGGAGTGATTTATATTCTTGGGATTACGAAATGATGAGATTTCTTCAAAATGGCCAGATAAAAACAATTCTGAAGATCTTGAACCTCCCTTATATACTCCATTAAAATTTTCATTATAACGTGGATTTTAAAGCTATGTAATATTTCTCATGTCACAAGTACATTGACTAATTTCTTAAGAGCACCTCAAACAGTTTTAGCTGTTTACTAGCTCTAAGGCTTACTGATTATGGTTTGTATGCTAGCTTTGCAGATGAAATAATGCATCGTGATGATGAAGACGTTTTTATCGTGTTTTATTAAAAGACGAACAACATTTCATGTTAATGGAAAAGTAAATACTAATAATGTGCATATCTGGTGATCAGAAGATCCTTACGAAATATTGCAGTGTGAACCAGACTCCCATAAACCGAATGTTCTTTGTGCCTTATCCCGACGGCAAGTTTACGGGCTGTTATTTTTCGTGGAAGGAAGTGTGTCTGGAATGAACTATTTAAATATACTACAAATACGGGTTTTTCCTCAACTGTAACATGAACCACAGAACTTTATTTGGGAACAAAATAGTGCGCCTCTTTACTGGTATAATGCTGTATGCGATCGGTTGAATGAAATTCTCACCGACCGCAGGATCTGTCTCCGGAGATCAGATGACAGGTTTTGTTTGTTGTGGCCTCTACGTTCGCCCGATCTGATCCCGTGCGATCTTTTCTTTGAGTGTTTATAAGGATCAAGTGTGTATGCCACCGTTACGAGCTAAACTACCCGACTTGAGACACAGGATTGAAGCAGCTGTCGCATCAATTACTCGAGACTTTATTAAAGTATAGGATGAACTCTCCTATCGGCTGGATGTGTTCCGTGTGACAAATGGTGCTCACATTGAACACTTACACAAAAAACCATTTGAGTTGTTCTTTCATTTCATGTATATTTATTAATGTACGTAAAACTTAATAAATATTACATAACTTTAAAATTCCGATATCCATTTTGAAACATCGGTATATAAGAGTATAGATAGTGTGTTTGTGTACGTGTCGGTGAGTACTTACCTCACGCATATGTGCGTAAATTCATAAATAATAGTAACATACATAAAAAAAAATCTCTTTTGACTAGTCACAGGGGACCCAAATATGGTTATTTTACGTAATAAATTTCATACAGACATGTCACAGCTAGCCTAATGATATCTCTATTAAATTCTGTATCAAATAATAGGATGATGTAATCGAGTAATTAAAAAAGTATCAATCTCGATAAAAATAATTAACTTTCTGAAAAAAAGAAGAAATTGCAATCTTTATTAAAAATATTGATTAAATTTTGAAGAATTAAATTAAAATAACAATAGAAATCATATCTACGATTTTAATTAAAAAGCAATTAAATAAAATTTCAATCAATATGTAAATTTTAAAATGGATTCTTCTATGGAAAGAATTCTATGAAAAAAGATATAGCAGAAATACAAACATACTCACTTGGTGTTATTTTTTTTATGTATATTGTTTGTTAAGACTAATGACAATAAAAACATGTATAATTTTTATAAATAAAATAATTATATATTATAAAAGTTAATCTTTTTTTAAATTATATTGTTAAATTTCCCAATTTACTTCTTTTCTGACGTACATAAAAATGTTTCCATTCCACCTAAATGAAATCTCTTTTTGTATTTTCAAGCTGGGCTTTTTACCAGATGAACCAATCTCGATTTTTATTTTTTTTATTTAATATGAGAAATTACTTTAGCAGTTTCATTGTTTTTTTTATTTTTCAAAACACTTAAGTGAAAAATATAAAAACATTTTTTAATAACGATAAACGATAACGATACGTAAATCGATATAAAACATTTTGTACATTATTTTTATAGAGTTTGATTAAAAAATGATATCCAAGTAAGGCTTACTAACAAATATGTTTTCTACCTACTTTATATGCCTTTTATGAGCCACTTTTCTCATAATTTTCAAAAAGCTATTACTTTCGTCAGCTTATTAATTTTGTAATCGACTTGTTTCATCGGTTAACTTATCGTGTCAAAGCCAGTCTGTGCGAATGTTATTTTGAATCAAAACTATTATAAACTGGATTAAATCTTTACTGATAAAAATGTTTTTGGCTGTCAGTTATGATAGAAGTTCGTGAATTAATGAGCCGATATTTTTTTTAAGTTTGCGTATCGTTGAAATAACAGTGATATCATTATCAAAATTTATGAAAAAGACTTCAGAATACAATATTAAAAATTGGCTCTTTTTAGTATTATACTGCAACTGTAATCAGTAGATACTGTGCTGTTGGCAAGGCAAGTCTTCATTTTTCTTATACAAAGTCAATAATTCGATACTGAGAGATATCAGGTTTGTTGATACCTTTATTCGTGATAAAATATTCCTTCTTTGGGTTATAATGAAATATTTAACTATAGTTTAACAGTAAATTGCTGTTACATTATAAAATTTTGAGATTTTAGAAAATAACGAGTTATTCGGTGATAAGTATAATGGTTTCAATTAAAGTAATGATGAATTCATTAAATTTTATGTATTAACTGATTATATTTTACATGACATTATTCAATGAAAAGGATTAAGTCCGTTAAAATTAAAACATATATTCGTACATAATAATCTGATGTGGACAACCCATGACTTCCTTGTACGCCTATTAAATTACACAAACACATTTTTTTAAAATGAAAAGTACATAAAATTTTATTTCATTAAAAACTTATGATATTTTTTCATAATTTTTTTTGTTGTTATATTGAATTATTGTTCATCGTAAATTTTTTTTTACAGTGCGAGGTTAATAATTATTAATAAATCAATATATTTAAATTAAAAAAAAAAAGAAAAAAGTTGACAAAAGGAGATGAAGTCGGATTCGAACCGATGTGCCTTCCAATAAGATTCAAATATTTCATTAATTAAAATTTCATTTGGCTGGAACTCTGGAACCAATGAAAATAAGTAGCACTTATGATAGATATATTGTTGAAAAGCTCTCAAATGAGGGCTTACTGCTGCAGTTAAGAAAAATTCCAAAATCCAAATTTTTTGGATTTTAGGCTTTTTTGGATACCTTTGGTTCAGTCAATCGCAATAAAAAGGGGAGGTGCATAACCAGATGTTACAGCAGTTCTAAATCCATAATTTCAACTTCCTACGGCTAATTGTTTTTTAGTTATGCGAGATACAAACGTTCAAACGTCACGTCGAAACTAGTCAAAATGGGTTCAGGGATAGTCAAAATGAATATTTCCATTAAAAAATCTGGAAACCAAATTTTTGCGATCACAATACTTCCTTTACTTCGTACAAGGAAATAAACAATCTCAGGACATATTCTGTAAGTAGAAATAAAGAAAAACGTTCACATAATTATGAATCCGGATACACTTCGTTTTCGAGTTATAACTTGCAAAAAGGTTTCCAACCTTTATTTACCTCAAGTTATAACTTGCTACAAGAGTAAAATGTAAGCATTATGAATTTTTTGAATTAAAGGGATAAATTTAAAGATTTCAGAATACATGATTTTTGATATAAACGATTGAATGAAACGGGTTTCTAATTACTTTTGAGAAAATTATTGTAAAACACAAAAGATTGTTGGATCGGTAAATACAATATATTAGATTTGATGTACAATAATTTCCCTAAATTCCCAGTAAACAAATTAAATTTTTCAAGAAAATTAGTAGAAATTTTTAAATTTGAGGAAATTTGTGTAACTAACATGAAGAAAAGTTTACAAAATTTGACTTATTAAAAAACAAAACAAACCAAACACGGCGGAAAAATACTATATTACAATTTTGATACTGAACAAGAATAAATACAGAACTGGAAAATATTTAAAAACAAAATTAATTATTAAAATAAAATTATTTGTTTTAACGATATACGCAGAAGCTTTTCAGAAATATAATATTTGATGAGTGGAACAAAATTTCTGTACGAAAATAGTTCATTATTGACTAAATCACAATAGAAGGTTTTGAATATATTTTTATATTGATTTAGCTGACATTTTCAAATAAAATAATTTTTAAAAAACAAAAAACTCGACTACTAATTGTTTACATCTACCTAGAATAATTATAAAAAACGAACAAAAAATCGTTAAAAAGGTTTTTCTTTCTTATTTTACAGCCATTTCTTTAGTGTACATCCTGATTCCCGTAGGGGAAGCTACCCCCGCCTTGTGACGATTCCGATCGCCACACCGTCCTCTCCGTTCTTAGTTCTATGGGCTTTACCGGAGGTCGTCCTTTAGATCCTCTAAACTTGATAAAACAACATAGCCATCAGTTTGGCCTCTCGCAGTATGCCACCGATGCAAATGCCTCGGCGGACATTTCCATCGGAGTATTTACACAACCTACTGTCGCTTACTTATGTCCTCTTCCAACCACGGCCACCTACCATAACTTACAACCCTCAACTATCAAATTAATTCGCGGAAGCGCGATCCCGCGCCTTCCTGTATCAGCGAAGGATTCACACAAAAACTCATCCTACGTCTAAGTTCAATTAGACTACGCACTCAGATCATCATTACTTGATTGAGTTTTTAAAGACCAAAAATACTATCCTTATACCAACAAAACAAGTGTTGATCGCAACGAAAATTTTGTCCTACAATTCAATCTACTCCTCTTGATTTACTTAAAAATCAAGAAACAGATTCACAAATTTAATAAGCCTCTAATGAAAACATACCCTATCTCTCTCTGCTCTGGTCCGTTTTCGAGAGCGAGGTCAATGCCTACACCCTCCCACATCGCAGCTACATCACAGAGTTCTCCACACATCCATCTCATCCTAACAGCGCATATCAGCTAACCGGGGCTTAATGCTGAAACGCCTATCCTGGAGAAGCAAGCACCCAGGCGGAACCCCAGCCACCCGAGTTGCTATTCTATCTATAAATCTATAACAGCAGCTTCAGAATACAGTAAATTAGTTTGCGATGTGAAATTTAATATTAGTAGTTCTACATTTTTTATTGTATTCGGGTGCTTGTTAGTTTTAATAAAATAGAGGCGATAAAGTCACCATCTCATATAGCCTACACAGTCACCTGACTAGAACATAAAATGTAGAATTATGTAATAACAACATAAAAAGTTATATAAAAATTATTAAGAAAGAGATTGAAACAAACTTTCTTTTAGAAGTATTTTAATAAAATTAACTATATTAAAAAATTGAGCCATTTTGTATTAAGTGCAGATATTTTAAAGTTAAACTTTTAACAGAAAATAAAAAACTACTTTGAAATTCTTTTTCGTTTGGAACAAACAGTTAATTTATTTCTATTACAAGTATAAAATTGCGATAAAATAAATACAAGACTAAAAGTGATAAAATAAATATATTTTATTTGTAATTTGAATCTGGATCATGTTAAGAACTTAACTAGATATTAAAAAAAGTTATTTAAAAATGAAATAATATTCTTTTTATTAATAAAACTCGTCGTCATAAATC
This sequence comes from Lycorma delicatula, assembly GCF_047948215.1. NCBI lineage: Eukaryota > Metazoa > Arthropoda > Insecta > Hemiptera > Fulgoridae > Lycorma > Lycorma delicatula. The sequence goes on along the minus strand of NC_134459.1, from coordinate 63,996,082 downwards.
AGCTGATTTCGAAATCGAGTTATAAGGTTCAAATCCTAATAAGGATACCTGCTTTTATTCGGATTTGAATGCTAAATCGTATTCTTTGGTGGTTTGATTTAAATTAAGCACACGTCTCAGGAATGGTCGGCCAGAGTCTTTTCAAGACTACACGTTTACTGGTACATTCATACAAATGTTGATGGGTAGCTAATGACTTTAATTATAGACGCGACTGTAAATAAAAATATAAAAAAAGATTTTTTAATTAATCATATCAATACCACTAATTTTATAAATACATCTTTTCAAAATAAGAAATGAATTCAATATAATTTTAAGAACTTAGAACCCGGGACTAGGTTCAATCCTTGCGTACTTCTAACAGAAATTACTGACCCAGTTTCTCTCTATATTAAGTTATGTGTTTAAGATCGGTACGTAAAACAGGGTGTAATGGAATTCTTTAGAAGAACGTAGCTGATAATTATTATAGAAGACGAGTTATGCAAATTCTGTTTATGCAAATTTACCATTCTCGTTTAAAATTAAGAATACTTTAGTTTTATATTTTCAAAAGATTATTTTTACCTCATCACAATTCAAATTAAGAAATTTCGATTTTACATCGGCGTGCAACTGATGTGGTTCAAATATATAGCTAAAAAAACAAAAACTCTCAGAAAAAAAGTTTAAAAAGTTGTACAGCAGATTCTCTTAATTTTTTAATTTCTAGAGACAAGTTAAACCTTTCACCTACAAACTTTTTTTTTTAGCCTACCAAGATGAGCAGATGCCCGACAAACAAAGTTCAGAAATTAAAGACATAGCTCCGGTACAACTCTCTCAATCAAAATTTTTAAATGGTTGTTTCACTTCAAATTGGATCAAAATATTCAATCCTAAACGAAAAATTTATTACTTGCTGTCCTAAGACTTAATTAGAATACAATAACAACGAATTCATACATCATATTACAGACCGGAAACCAGTAGAGTGGTTCAGAAACTTTTCCAAATAGAGTGAAATGAATCTAGGGACAAACAGATGAAGAAGATTATGTAATAAATGGTTTATACCTACAATTTATTTTGTAGGTATTAAATATATAGATTTTAAATATCTATATATTTAAAATAGTTCAAGTCAATAATGGCAGTATTTCAGCCTGGCAGTACCTGATTCAAATTTTTATCTTTTTGCTAAGGTAAGCTTGGTTTTTTATTTAACAACAGCTGTTAAATATTCAGTGTTAGAAAAGTAATATTAATAATTTTTAATTGAATGATCATTGAATAAAAAAACAATTTTTATAACTAATCTTCTTTTGTATTTTAATCAGTTAGCCGATTTAAAATTTAATCATTTATAATGAAAAAAAATGTGTGTGTTTGTGCGCGCGTGTGCGTATGCGAATGTTGAATTGTAAAACAATACGCACCTTACTTTTTAAAAGACTTCTTAACAGATAAAATGAATAAATAAAAGATCAAAAAATCTTGTGGTCAAACTGGTTTATACAAAAATGTTATTTGAAAAACAACATTTTTCTAGTATAGAAAAATGTTATTTTTCTAGTATGTTGCTAAATGCTAAATAAACGTGACGAAAACATATTTAATACAAAGAAGTTTTTAATAATTATTTTTAGAAATAAATAACAACTGTCTTTTTTTAAATGAAATAGGTAATCTATATATTTAAAATAATTGGAAAAAAACTTGTCAGAGTCCTGACAAGTTGGGTCCAGTAGTCCCAACTACTGGACCGATTTCGTCAATTTAAAAAAAAAAAACATTAAAGCTTATGACTTTTAGATATGTCATCAATGGTCACCTACTTCCTCCACCCACGGCGGATATAGTAGCACTAGTAATTTTTAATTTTTTATATACACATTATTATAAGTATTTATATATTTTAATATGTATTAATAAATACGATTAATTTACTTGTATTACATTTTCCATCAATTAATTTTACACAAATAAATTAAGATGATACTTAATGAAAATAGATATAACTATTAAAACTAACCTCTAAAACTTAGCTTTATTTTATTATAAAAGTAAATTTAATACAACTGAAAAAAGATAGTTTTATTTTACAAAAAATTATGACTTCTAAAAACATTCTTTAATTTGCTTTTTTCCTGTTTTTTTTTTTTACATCTTTTGGCGCATTAGGAGGAACTGATACATTTTCAACAAGTTACGGAAGTTGCTCGCGCCGATGTAACAAACCATGAAGATTTGCGCAGGCCAAATGGATCAGTTTGCACGCACATGCAAACAGATAACAGATATTGAGTCGTAATACATATATATTTATATACACGGATTTCTGAAGAAAGATATTTTAAACTGTGAATATTGTTATTGATAAAACTTTTTTTATATTGCAGCGTATATTTATTTATTTTTTTGTGAAAATTGTGTATCAAGATTTGAAATCATATTTACGTAGGTATTATTTTTTATGAGTAAAATTATATTTTTTGATGACAGAAAATAATACACATAAATTCTTAATTTTGCATAAATAATTTTAAATTTACCAAAAAAAAATAAAAATATTTTTGATAAAATACACTATTATAAAACTATTTGTATCATATTTTTCATATCATAACCCTAGTGCCTAATCAATCGTCATCCAAAGGATTAATGGAACTAAACTAATCGAAATATACTCGATGAACTTTGTTTTATATGACATCAAATACTTCAATACTTTTTAAAACCGTGTAAAAAAAATGTATAAAATAAATATTTAATTTAAGAGTTATTTATTCAAACTTTTATTCATGATATTTAACGTCGTCTATCAATCTTTTGACTCTGTTCAAATTTGATTGCGTAAAAAAATTTTTTTTTTTTATTCATGCCAAAGAAGTATAACTTCTTGCGTGCGTACAAAAGTACACATGAGCTTTTCTTTTATATCAGATACTTGTTACTACATCTCAGAAGTTAAAAATGTTATCAGATAAAATTTGAGTTTTATTTATTTATCAGTCAGAATTTTGAAAATTGTATTATTGGGTTCTTATTTAAATATTTTATGATTTTTTTTTATAGTTTTTTCAGCTCTAATTTGTTAAAGGTAATATTAACAAACTTTTTTTGAAATTGTATTTTTTGGTGCTTACAGGAATAGTAATTACGTAGATTTTAAATAAGATTATCTTTATTATCACACCTATAAAATAAAACAAAGTTTAAAATAAGCGTTTAGATTAAATGTATATAGAATTATTTCTCTATACTGAAAGTGATAATAAAGTTTTAACGTACTAAAATACGTATATAACCGTATAAATTAATTTACAAGAGATGTTACTAATTAAATATAAGCTCTAGATTTAACACTATAACTCAAAAGAGGCTCACTACTAACATTTACTCATTAGTCTACTAGGTACGATTAAATAGCGTAAGTGTATTTTAGGTGTTGATGTACGGAAAATAAGTTGAGAGGCTTTACTGTTAAGTAATGAGCGGATAAATATCTGCCAAATTTAATCATCGGTTAATCTTTAAGAATATATCATACGACGGTAGTTTTTGTGTGTGTGTGTGTGTGTGTGTGTGTGTGTGTGTGTGTGTATGTGTGTGTCTATATATATATATTTTCATTCATTTCAGTAGTGAAAGATACTTTTCATTACAGCAAGATAATTTTCATTCATCCGATGTATGTAGTATAGAGGTAATTTCCAAAATTACTTTATTCATAATAACGTTTTAGTCTATTTATAGCGTATATTATAATTAAGGTAACAACGGAAAATGCTGAAAAACCATTTGCAAATGAAACGAAAATCAATAATTAATTGCGCTATTTCGATCGTCAAATAATCATCATTGAATTTTAAGTAATTAATTAAAAATAATATTAAAAAAAAAATCCCTTTCGGCACGCCGGAAGGTGAAGGTAGATTTAATCGGTGCTAAGTAGGGAATGAAAAAGATTTCCATCTTAAAATTAAGGAAAACTTCAAATTTACTCAAAACGACAATGGCTGCATGTAAAAAAAGTTTCACATATTTAACATATGACAGCCCCATATTCTTACAATTTCAGCAACATTTTGGTCATCCAAAACATTTTGGCATATCAAAAATTGTTTCAGACAAAAGTTTTAGGTAATGTTTAGAGGGCTAACGGTCACTTTAAATCGATTCGATATTGTGCCTATTAAGGGAGGTATGATTTTTTGTTTTCAAAATCCAATTTTTTCACTCCCTTGGGCCAGTGGTTGGTGATATCAAAAAACTCTACTTAAATAAGTTTTAGGCCCTTATTCAAATAATAGAAGGAACTTTAACCGAATTCAATGTTTTACTTAATAAGAAAGTTATAGCGATATTTTGAATTTTTAAATACGCCCCACATTTACACATCCATGGTCCGATTTTGCCCATTAATGAATTTGAACGAGATTTTGGGTCGTTATACTTTATGTATCAATTTGAAAGTGATTGGCACAGAATTACGGCAGTTATCGTGTTCACAAGAAAGTGAAATAAATAAATAAATAAATAAATATATATATAAATATATATATATATATATATATATATATATATATATATATATATATATATATATATATATATTTAATTAATATATATTTAATTAATATATATATTTATATTTATTTTATATAAACATATATATATATATGTTTATATAAACTTTTGAACTGACGGTGGTTTTGGGGTCTGGGGGATGCGAAAGGCGAGATGTCGAAATTCTCTGGAAGTCGAATCATGATACCCATTACAACAGGTAGCTTTCTTATGAAATCAACCTAGGTTCCTTATGGAAACTTAAATTAATAAAAAAACACATGGTTCCACATGTATTTATTATAAAAAAAGATATTCAAATTAAAAATTTAATAAAACTTAGCTCTGGGTAATCCATGTTGTTAAAATATATTGCATTATTATAATATATGAGGTTTAAATTTTACTTTAGCCGGCCACAAGAACCGAAAACGATTTGTTAACTTTCTCTATGCTTCTGTAATTTCCTACACTCTCATTAGCTCCAGGTGTTTCTAGGTCCTTTCCATCACTCTTCCTCCTCCAAAGCTTGTGTCTTCCTAGCGATCGTCATATTTCTGATTTCCCTACGTAGAATCTTTTTACTATCTTCAAGATCTCTTCTCAAGTTTTATTTAAATAGAAATTTAATGCTGCTCTCATATATTTTCTCTTAAATAACTCCTGTAATTAATTCTTCATTCTTTTTTTGTTTGCACTGTTCATCCACATGGGTTGATCCAAAAATTTTGTCAGAACTCTTCTTTTTTTATATATAGTAGAATGGTTTTCTCTTCATAGCAATCTAATAATGAATATTTTATTCATGGCAGAAAAATATCTTTCTGAAGAATTAAGTCAGCATTTAATTATCAAAATTATTACTCCAACTTGTTAATTTTTATGAAGTTTATACTCAAATTTGAAGATTTTAAGTTGATTTTTCAACTCACCATATCGTGCATTTTTCTCGTTAAAATATATGTAAACAAATGTTTGAGAAAATAATAATAAATTAAAATTATTATTAGGATATAGAATAAAATTTTTATTTAACGAACTTGTAAATTATTACAGTAAACAGGTTTTTCTTAAGTACAAGGTGGATATATAAAGTAAAAAGTTTCCGGTTTACAAACATTTTTTTTGCGTGCAATATTGATTGAACTATTTGTGAGAGATTATACTTATTCGTGAACAAGTTCTTTAAAATCAATTAAATTAGTTTTATTTTGCTTTAAATATACCATTTAAATCGATGTGAAGACCCTCCGACCAATATTTCTTTATAGAAATGTTTTCTTTAAACTTTAAAAACTGTTAAATGTTCAATTATTTTTTGAAAATTGACGCAGTTGCTAAATAAGTGTGTTAAAATTTAGTAGTATATAAAACAATAAACATTTTTATTAAAATAGTATAAATTATTTTTATTGATTTATAATTTTGAAAATTATAAGTTTTTAATAATTTGCCTAGTTTAATGCATTTCTCGATTCCTTTCTATTCTGCAATAAACTTCGACCACAAGGTGCCTTATTTATCCTACTTTCTCAGTTATTTCTTCTCTAAAACTCTAATATTTTCTTTCTGTGTAGTTTCAACTCTTTCTTCAGCGATCAAAGTTTTCTAACTCTGATTCTATAATGGTGAATATAAAGCCTCGTTTCACAAAAGAAAGGAACACATTAATCTAATCCTTTATACTATATATCCCTGCCTTTCTTATGGGTGTAATTCATGTAAAGCACAATTCAGAGTTGCTTTTTCTAAAATGATATTTATTATACAGCCAGATCCTTTGATGAAATGAATGAAGACCTGTAGGGCAGAATACCACCTGCATTACGGTGGGCTTAGCAAATTAATATACAACCGTATATTATGCTCAGTGAAAAAAGTAATAGGAAATCATATTAACCTTTTCTTACTCTAGAAATCGTAGCATAAGATGTTTGTTGTTCGTAAGGATAGCTATGTCTCTTTTGAAAATGACTTATGACTCTAACCTGGTAGTCTATAACCGATACACGTCTATAAAAGCTGGTGAAGTCATTTATATCAAAATTACATTTACGCTTCAAAATTCCCACATTTCAAATAAAAAAAAGGTTTGAAAGGTTTGAAAAAGTGGCTTCCTTATTCTGAGAGGAAAGTTTAGGAAAATCTTATTTAAAAAAAAGTGATCCCTAACAAAAAAAAAAAATCATTTAAAAAATAATTATTTTAAAATATTGAAAAAATAAAGTATAATTTCGATGAAAATAATGAAAAAAATTTTTTCTCATTTTGGATCCGGAATACAGTATAAGTGCCAAAGCTACTTTAACTTTAATAGCCTTTTAAGTTATGAAGAAAAATATAAAAAAATTGTTTTTTAATAGTAAACATATTTCAACAGATATCACAGTTAAAGAAATGTCAACGTACCAAATTTTTTCGATATTAAATTGAGAATAAGTCAAGACCGATTCTACTAATCTTCATCAAATTTTCTCATGCCCAACTATAGTTACAGTACTGCAGAATATCTAAATTTCATAAATTTCAACGAAATTGATCAGTAGTTTTGGAGATTTTCGAGCCACAAAAGTTATATATATGTTTATTTTAATTATTTATTTATACGCCTACGTATAAACATATATATATATATATATATATATATATATATATATATATATATATATATATATAGAGAGAGAGAGAGAGACCACAATTTATGTACTCCTCATATCTCAAACCCTAAGAAAATCAATTTTCACCTTCCCCACTACCACCATGCGACCGAATTTAATACTTTTCTTCGAAAAGTCGGTAAAAAAAATTTTCAAAAACTTTTCCGAATTTTAGGTCCGGGGGTCTATAATTTAAAAAAATTCTAGATATTTCTTGATTTATTTGTGATATCTTTGATACTTCAAATATAAACATTTTTTAATTTTTGAAAAATATTTAAACCGATTGAAGACAGCAAAAAAAAAAAAAAATTAAAAAAAACATACGTCAATTTCAAGAGATCGATGTTGACTTTTTGAAAAAAACTTTTTAAATTATTTATAATGCACTGTAGGTAACAAATTTGCTTTAATAAAGATTTCTCTAAGATGCCTCTGAATAAAATCGAAATTGTTTTTTCGCGATATCAATTACTCCCTTAAAAGAATTTTTGAAAAAAATTAATACGATCAATGGTTCATATATAGAAATATTTGAGCCAAATTTGAAGAATCGGTTTAGTCAAATCTAAAATAAGGGCAAAAGCAATGCGAGAGCCATACGTAGATACGTACGCCCATACATAAATACATTTTTTTTTTATATGGATGAACTAACTGGCTGTACCCTAAAAGATAAATATTTGCAAAAAACCTGATTTTTGACCCGATCACTATACTTTCCCCTTTAATATTCTAGCTATATTCACCGGTAAGGATACATTTAAATCCCACGATTCTTGATCGCTGAAACGAATTATACAACTACGCATACCTTTCCTCTCTCCTCAGTTTTTCGTAAAATTCATTCTGTAACCTATCAAGCAATCTTAGTTTTAGTATTCTCTTGTAAAAATGTTCGACCGTTATTAAAACGCTTATCGATTAAAAAGGCTGGGTATCCTTTCTGGGACGATGAATATTAAAGTTTCTTGCAGATACTATATACCGCATGAAATTTACTGTTCTATTATTATATATTAAGTCTTACTAATAAGTTCAGCTTTGAAAACAATTATTATAGCCAACTTGTAAAAGAATCAGTTCTGCTATTTGATTTGTTTTTTTTTTTTAAATACGTACACCAAATTCGGAAAATAAATAGTTAAAATTTCAAACTCGACATTTTAAATTAAAAAAAAAAAAATAAATTATTACATTTTCTGCAGCATTATTAATCATGGAAGTATGAAAATTATAAAATAGAATAAAAGAAAAACTAATTTAAATAATGTAAACATTTAAACTTAATTACATTTGTGTTTAAAAATATATATATATATATATACATATATATTTTATTTTATATATATTAAACCTTACTTCGTTGAACTGATAAAAGAACTAAAAAATAATTTTAAAAATATGGTAAATAATATTTAAGTAAAAAATTCCCATAAGTTGTTTTTTTTTTTTATTAGAAGTAAATAAAAGATAGGTTTTAAAATTAATCGTAAAATATTTGTATTTTATTCAAGAATAAAAGATTAGAATAAAATAAAAGAAAGAAAAACAGAAAGATTTAAAGTATTTTGTAAAATTTAAATTACATGAAAGTGGAATAATAATTTCTGTTTACGAAACTGTCTTCTTTACAAATTACTTATTTTCTAGTTTATTTGATCTATTCAGGAGATTATTAACGACCTACATTCTTGCAAATATTAAATATAAGAACATACTCGTTTATCTTGTATATTAATCATAACAGTTAAATGTACTGTAGTATATTAACAATAGCTTGCATAAAATTATTTGTAATTTATTTAATTTAATAAATATCATTTTCTTCTGGTTTTTATTTCGATGTAAAATTTATTTCGTGAATCGTTACGCGAAAATAATTATTATAAATGATAATAATTATAACTAAAATTATAATCATACAAGAGTTTTTCCTTTTATCAGCGGAGTTACATTTTTGTTAATACATTTTTTTATTCGAGCTGAAAGTAACATTTTTTTATTTTAATTCGATTGTTTAACTTATAATTTTAAATTTATAAAAAAAATCTTTACATCTAAAATCTTGATTTAAGAAAAGTATTTTACCACCGTAAATAAATAAAAAAATGTTAAACCAATAATATATTCTTGAATACTTAAGTGTTACCAGATTATATAAATCAAACATGTTTGTCCATTCGACTTTTTATTGTGTAATTCGCCGTTCATCTGATTTTCATTAAATATCATACACAGCAATTTATCAGTTGGTTAGTTATAAACTGAATTTCCCTAGAGTATAATAAATTCTCGCACCCAGTACCCAGACTTTGTATAGCATTTATAAAAAAATACTATATAAAATATATAAGAATATTTTTTAAGTAGTTTGGTGTTTTACTTTCTAGTACGAAGTAAAGGAAATATTTGATCGTGAAAAATTTCAGTTTTCATATTTCAACGGAAATATCCATTTGGATCATCCCTGAATCCATTTTGATTAGTTTCGGAGTGACGTCTGTACGTGTACATACGTACGTAAGTATGTTGCTTAACTCAAAAACGATTAGCCGTAGGATGTTGAAATTTTGGTTTTAGGACTGTTGTAACATCTAGTTGTATACCTCTCCTTTTGATTACAATCGACTGAACCAAAAGTGTCCAAAAAAGCCTAAAATTCACAAACAATCAGTAATAATAAAAAAAAAATCACATCATAAAAAAAAAATAACGAAGGGTATTTGTAATTGAATATCAATATGCATTGTTTTTTTTTAGTGAATAAATAAATAAACACTAAATTTCATTCTAAGTGTAAATATACTTTTAAAAAATTCCTACGGATCACACGTTTGAGGAATTACACTTTAAACAGAATACTTTTGCAAGGTATGCACCAGCGGTTATCAAACTGTGTACGCGTACGGATGGTGATATGCAAACATTTGTAAGGTTATTGCCTCGGGAATGTTTGCGCCACCACAAAAAAAGAAACTATAATGAAAGAAAATAAATTTTTGCGTTATAATTTTCATATTATAAAATTACAAAAAAACAAAATCGTTTTATAGAACCATATTGCAATGGAGGTTTGAAAATGGAATTAAATAAATTACAATTACGTGAATTTTGGCTAAAGATTAAAAATGCTACACATCGTTGTATAGAAAATAATTGTTATTTTTTATTCCATTTTTTACTTAATATCTTTGTAAAACTGGATTTTCTACTTTGGTGACAGTAAAAATTAAAATTCATAGTAAAATGAACCTTGATCCAAATTTGTACTAAAAATGAAGTTCAACTGAGCTACATATCTCTTCATTTATTTCAAATATGCAGTACTACCTTCTCATTGAAATTTTAGTTTTCAAGGATATTGTAATCAATAAAGTAAATGTAATATAATATTTCTTTTCAAGGAAAATAAGTGTTGTTTTAAAAAAAATATCTAATAAATAAAAACGTTTATTATATACCTTTTTTAAAAAAAATATATACATACTTTCAAAAAAGATTGTAATTTTTTATTGCTTGATCATTCTGAGATATAACTCTTATCGCTATGATAATACATAATATATATTTAATAATCCAGTGGTGCGCTAATGATCTATAATTCACATGAATGGTACGTAAAAAATAAGTTTGGGAGCCACTGGTATAAACATTCAATGTTTCAGTAAATTGAATTGAAATAATCTTCACATCTTTATCTAAAAATTGGTATTAAGGCTTTTCTCGTTTGTTTTTACTTTAATAAAAGAACAGTTGACAAATTTTATGACAACTAAAAAATATTTAATCTTAATAAATTTGTAAATAGTAAATTTACATAATTATGAAAAAAATTTGCAAATGAAGAAATTCAGCTTTCACAATAGAAATATTTAAACGATTTAGAAAAGTGTCCAAAATTCTTTGGAGTGATTTCTACTAGGCAATAATAAAGACTGGTTCAGTTTTAAAGGAATCACGTTACTTCATCTGTCCGCATAACCGAATGTACTGTCTGCATTCTTTGTACTCCCAACGTTTTTTTTTGGCTTATCTTACTTACTCTGTTTAATATATCCTTTTATCTGTTTATATATTATTAATAACAATTTGTCTTCCTTTCTATTTTTGATCGTTTACATATTCCTTTATTATCAAATTGATTAAATCTGAATTATTTTATAATTAAAAAAAAATGATTTATTAATAAAAAAATTAAATTTGTAAATTAAAAGAAAACTATTAACCCTTAATCTGGTGCTGACTTCAAAAAGTTTAAATTGATTGAAGACATAATGAGAAAGTAATAGTTAAAAAAAAAAAAATCGTTTTCTGTATATAAATCGTTTTTATTTAAGGTTCTTAATTACACCGGTATATTTTATTTTTCAGTTTATAACTGGAAAATAAAAGTAAAAATTAATAAAATTATTTTATTTATTTATAATTAAAAGAATAATTATTTCGATTTTAATTCCAGGTTATTGTTCAATCACATGTGTAAACTTTAATTTAAATTAAAATGTCTATATTATATTAATAAGATACAGTAGTAAAAAATTAATACGTTTTAGGTTTAACATTGCTGTCTAGCTGCATAGTACCATTATTAGAAAATAGGAGGCTTTACTTTTATGAAGGGAAGTGACAATGACGCAATATGAAGCTACTCATCTACTCGTGATAGCTTTACACAGTGTCAAGCCAGAAACAAAGATGATAACATAATATATAGCAAAGAACGGACCAGAAATTGCCGACAGATTTATAACAAGCTAAACCACAAAGAACGAGAAGAAAACAAAGAGAGAGGGCAAATTTTAGCGAAGAAGGAGTGCTGCCGTGGCGACACTATTTCTGTACTGCCTACAAGATTTATTCATCACACAATTCACTTCATATTTTCTTATGTACAAGCTCACGATTTTTTTCTTTTACTTTACTACTTTCAAAAAGCTCACGAACATATACATATAAAAAAAACTTCACTGTTCAATTTCGTTCTACCTTTTTTGTTTCATTTTTTTAAACATATTTATTCTCTTAGTGTATTGCAATAAAAAGATTTTACAGAAGTGCTATGTATATCCAAATATCATTTTCAGATTCAACGTTTTCTAATCTTTTTCAAAATAATATTATAAAAATTTTCTACACGTGTAACATTTAATAAACTGTCATATTATATAAACCGTTCTGTCAACAACAAAAAGTATCTACTTTTTACTTTATTATCCCTTATAAATATATATACTTATATATAGAAATAAAAATAAACATAGCTTCCAGAAGAAAATATAATTTTTTTTATCTTTTATTCATTTTTTTTTTGTGTAAGAAACTAATTTTCGTATGTTTACGTATATAAATTCAAAAGTGTGGATATCTGTAAGAAATAGATTATATATATATATATATATATATATATGGTCTTTAATAAAAACCATGGACATATTACAATTTGTTTATAAATATGAATAAATAAAATATTTTTGAAATAAATTAAAATAAATAAATAAATAAATAAATAAATAAAAATAAGATTACGTTTCAAAAACCGCTTACTAAAATTCAGATTTTATTACTAACGAACAAAATTTTATAAGTTTATCTATCCATTAACAAAAATAAATGCCCGTTGAAAGAAATTTTATAAATTTATTTTTCAACAAAATAATTACAATTTAAGAAAATAAGACAAACTAAAACAAAGATTGACAGTAGAATAAAGAAGCAATTGGCTCATTTTAAATATAAAACAACAGAAAAATTAGAAATAGTTTAGTAATGCCTAGAAATTATTCACAAAATTAGTTTATTAGAAACGATTTTTTTTTTTAAAGGGTGTTTAAAATGAATTTAAACAATTTGGAAATTACTTTGTAATAGTGATGTAGTAAATTAATTGTTGAACAAAAATAAGGGACTAGTATCCAATAGTTTTTCTGAATTTTAAAACTGGATTAAAAATCATTTTGTGAATTGTTAATAAGAACATTAGTTTGTTATGTCTCCCTTTAAATTTTGTTATTAAGAGAGGATAGTTGTTTGGTTGGTTTAATGCTATTTCTATTTCTTTTTTTTATAAGTTTTATCTACCCGATCAAAAAACGGTAGTCGGAATTGTAAATTTAAATGGTTTAGATATTATAAAGGTAAATTTACACTCTTTACTGTGGTTGCCTGAAACGGTAACAGTTATATTACAACTTTTGTTTTATTTTTTATTTTGAAGTACTGTTTATCTCTCATTAATACTTTATTTCTATTATGTTAAAAAAAATTATTTTTTAATCTTTATTTTATTTGTATCTGCAGAGCCAGCAGATAAAATTATTTAATAATCAGAATCGGAAAGTTTTGGATTTTAAAAATTTAGGTTTAAATTTTAAATAAAATTTTTGTTTATAGTAAATTTAAGTAATTTTTTTTTTGTAAATACTTCTTTATATGTTAATTCTTCTGAACTAAAATTAATAGTTTTTATAAATATCTTCTTTTTTTGTATCAGTTTGTATCATGACCAAGCTTCAACAAAAGAAATAATTTTTAAGAAATAATATTTTCCTAAAAATTGTTTTAATTCATTACATCGAAATATGAAAATAAAATTTCATATAAATATGAAAATAAAATCTTTTAAGTTATGGGTACTAAAATGACGTGTGAAGTGAACCTTGGTTAGTATAACTGTACAAAAAATATAAATGAATAAAAGTACGAAGTAAATAAACAAATTTCATAAAGATACGAGTATATATGCCGGGTGATATAAAGTATCGAAACAGCTCTATACTGCATATCAGATAGGAATTAAGAGGTAGAAAGAAAAGGGGTTCTACATAGTTAAAAAAAATCTGCCTTATGATGGGTTTTAATTTTTGTCCGCCATCTTGGATCCACCATATTGAATCAATCTTAATTTTTTAAATAGGAGGATGGACATATAACACATGATTTCAATTTAAAATTATACTAGAAAAGCAGTGGTGAAATTCGTTTTTCTTTTAGTGCCTTCGTTATTGAGTTATAAGCATTCAAATTTGCAATGACGAAAAAATCGTGTTAACAATAAAACGAGGTAAAACGCGCTGTAGTAAGATTTTACTGCATTTTACATTCGTAACGAATTTAAACAATTTACATTTTAACATTTAACATTTACATTTGACATTCATAACTTTAAACTGCCCTATAATATTGATAATAATAAACAATAACTAATAATTAACAACAACAAATTAAAAGGCTATATAAACTGATATTTATTTTAAATATTACAATATTTATATTTAAATCTATGTAAATAAAAATATAAATGTGTATTTGATGAAAATCCTAAATCTCCGATTTAGGATTTTCTTATTGAATTATTTTCTTATTGAAATTTTGACACAACATTGCATTTCAATACGCGCGTGTTTCTATATACCTACTATATCTAAGATGTCACACCTGTGACAGGTAAAAACATGCTTTTTTTTTAAAACAGCGCTATCTGTTGGACGTAAAAGCAACACACGCTATACTAAATATTTTAAGACACCGTTTCAATGTTTCCGATATGTGTGTCGGCTATAGATTAAAAAACTACTGGATCGATTTACGCGGGGGGAAAAAGGGAGGAAGGGGAAAATCGGTAAACGGAAATAGGGAATAATCGGAAAAGGGAAAAATAGAAAAAAGGTAAAGGGGTAGATGGTCAAAAAGGGAAGAAGGGGAAAATGGGAAAAATTAAAAAGGGAAAAGGAAAAACGGAAAAAGAAAATAGAATGGGGAAAGAAGAAATAAAATAGGGGAAAGGAGGAAAGAGGAAGGGGAAGGTAAATAAAGGAAAGAGAAATGGGGATCGGAAAGGTAACGGATGTGGAATGGAGAAAGGGGAAGGGGGAAATGGAGAAATGTAATGATCTAAATTGAAATGGGGAAAGAAAAATGGGAAATAAAAGGGAAAATGGAAAAGGGGAAAATGGTAAGGTTCAATTTTCTGAAGTTCAGTATCAGTAATGTTCATTTTGTTAATGTTTTATCAAACTTTCAATTGTGTTCATTTAATCAATATATATATATATATATATATTATATATTCAAATCACACACACATGCGAAGCATTGCCGGGTCTGCTAATTTTAAATAAATGTTTCCGATCTTAAATTAACAATGAAATAAGATTTTGAAAGCATACCATTCTACAATAAATATTTAAAACGCTGCCTTCTACAGCTTGGCAGTGTGCTAACCTCAAGTAATATTCGTTTATAATTTGTTCTATCATGTCTGGTGGTGCACGAACAGATTGGTCAATTATTCTTCTTTTCACTTTCTCAATGTCTGCAGGTTTTGTATTGTAAACATTATGTTTCAGGTACCCCGAAAAAAAGTAATCCAGAAGAGACAGGTGTAGTGTGTGGAATGGTCTTCCAGGTGTGGGGACCTGGAATGCTATTATATGGCTTCTCTATAACCTATCCAGCGTTTTAGAAATTGTTCATTTAAAATTTCCGTGCCTTTATATAATAAATAAGGTGGTGCCCCACCTTGCTGAAACCATATGTCATTATTTAATTCTTGTCCAAAATTTTCCCGGATATTTGATAAAATCCTATCGGCTAACAAGTTGCAGTAAGCATCTCCTGTAAGATTTTCATCTAAAATAAAAGGCCTTACAATACAATGACCAACGATTCCCTCCCAAACGTTCACTTTATGAGGTTGCTGTATATGAGCTTTCATTTTCCATCTGGGATTATTATCGCTCCGATATCAACAGTTTTGCTTATTCACATGGCCGTTTTAACATAATAGTCGCTTCATCAGTAAATATTATCAGAAAAATTTGCGTCTATGTCTAATTTTTATATTATAATAACAATAATCTACTTCTCTATCAATATCATCATTCGAAAGTTTTTGCTTATAAGCTTATAAGGATGAAATTATTTGTTTTAAGAATTTTTTGAACTGAAAAATAACTGATGTCATGTTGGACAACAACTTTCCAAATCGATGAATGAGTCTTCAACAAAAGTCTGCAATACATATAATGAAGCATCATTTGTGACAGTTCTTGGTCTACCGGTGCGAGGACGATTCTTTACAGTACCGGTTTCTTTAAATCGCTATACGTTTTGATCACATACGATTTGCTTATTTGTTCTCTGTTTGAAAATTTATTACTAAATAAATCACACATCTTATGTATTAGCCGAACTCTGTTAGCATATTTGTTAATCATCAACAGAGTTACTCTTTCGGTTTCACTTAAAGAAGGCACTGTTGTTTGAAGATTTAATATTCAATAAAACTAAATAAATAAATCAGGAAACTAATAAAAACACCCTCACAAAAAAAAAAAACAGATTTGAACCCATAGGCCGACAAATGAATTTTTACTATCAAATTTTACCATTACAAGTATGTTGAAGTTAAAAGGTGAAATGAGGAATAAATAAGTTGCATTTTTTCAACTTACAAACTGAATTGTTGTAAGATAACAGCTGATTTACTCAAATAAATTTGTAATACATTTTTAAGTATGTATTTCCAGCTAATTTGTTTCATTCACGATAAGTAACAGATATCAGCTGATATTAACACTGGAAATTAATTTTTATTTAAAAAATAATATAAGTTAATATAGGCATTTAATTTGTTGTTGAGTTTAATTATTATTTATTGTTTATTATTACTCGTATCAACTGTTTAAAGTTCCTTAGTGCATGCATTATGAATGTAAAATGCAATAAAATTGTTCATGCAGCGCGTTTTACCTCGTTTTATTGTTAATAAGATATTTCCCTGATTGCGACTTTGAATACTTATAACTCAATAACGAAGGCATTAACAGTAAAACGAATTTTACAATTGCTTTTCTCATAGTAGAGATCAATAAAAGTAATAAAATTAAATTAATTTTATAAAATCGAAGTTGTATTGTCTATTGTCGAACTAAAATTGTGCGTAACTCAGGAACGAATGAACTTATAATCTTCATTAAACTTTCACAAACAACTTCAGATATACTTCTATAGCATATCTAAATTTCAATTTCAATGAAATTTATCCACCAGTTTTGAAGATTTTCGAGCCACAAGTTTTATACCTAGGTCTGTACATATATTTATTTATATACACGGGTGTTGCGGGACGTATTCCTCCAACTTCAGGTACTGATTCAGTATACCAAAGTGAGAAAAAACTTTCATATCGACATAAGTCCTATTTTACTTTGTTTTCCTTCTGGTCGCCATTTTGTGATTTAAATCAAAAAAATTATTTCTCAGGAACAGGTAAACCAATTTTAATTAAATCTAGAAAATCTAGAGACTAGTCTCTTCTACAAAATAAAAAAAATTGAAAACGTAATTTTCAAAATGCATTTTATTTTTTAAACATCTTATTTTGAACAAAATGATACCTTATTTGTAAAAATCTGTAAAAAAATAAAATAAAATGAATGTTAATAATTTCAATAGTACTTAATATTTGTTATTATTTTATTAGGTGTCTATTACTATTATTTCCATTACAGTCATCAATTCTTTTTATTATTAATAATTTTTATTACATTAAGCGGAGGAAATAAAAAAGACAAAAATTATCAGTTTGCATTACGATGCAGAAGCGTACTGCCGGGTTAACATTCTTCTTGTGTTTAGCCCACCGGAACCACCGTAAGGTATTACTTGAGAGGTTGAATGATGTGTATGAATGTAAATCAAGTATATTCTTGAACAGTGTCAGGTCGACCATTCCTGAGATGTGTACTGCCGGGTTAACTGTCTACAATAACTTGATGGTTTGTAAACGGATTTTTATAAATGAGGTGTCATTTTGTTCAAAATAAAATGCTTAATAAATTTTTTGAAGTAAAAATTTGATCAAACAGATAATTAAAAAGATAATAAAGATTAAAAAATAAAGATGGCTGCCATTTTCATGGTTTAATCGTTCCTGAGAAAAACATTTTTTGTTGAAAATCACAAAATGGCAACCAGAAGGAAAACAAAGCAAAACAAGACTTATGTCGATATATACTTTTTTGCTCATTTTGGTGTCCTCAATCAGTACCTGAAGTTCGGGGAATACGTTCAGGAACACTCCATATAAGGAAATTACTTTTCAAGAGAATGGCTATTTTTGTACTCCTCATACCTTTAAATATAAATAAAATAAAACTTTATCTCCTTATTCCACTGTGCGATAGAAAGTAATACTTTACTTTTCTTCGAATCGATAGGAAAAAAGTTTTGAAATGTAATATCGAAAATTGTTTAATTTATATATTTAACTCTTTACTTAGGAACATACTCATGTGAATGAAATTATTAATAATTAATTAAAATGTATATATATATAATTTTAAATTTTAAACTGAATACTGAATTATAATTCACAAAGCCCTTTAGAAGGTTAAAGTTTCTTCATCAAGGGTAGAAACTCAGCATAAAGTAGGCAAAGCATGGATTCAACAAATATTAGTGTCTATAAACTTAGAAGGAAATGGTTATATTAATTTAAAGCGGTTAAAATAATGTAATAATAAACTAATTAACTTAAGGTGGTATGTTATAGATACTTCTGCAAGATTTATGAACCTGTTCTTTAAATATTATGAATTGTAATTTTTTATTCTGTTGTAAGATTAAACACAATTTTAAAATATCGCTAAACTGTAATGAAAATAATTAATCTACGAAATTTCATTTAAAATTTAATAAAAGTTACCAGTGATAGTCGTAAATTTTAATTTCTTCCGAATTATAAATTAAGGCATGTATGCGCGCGCGCGCGTGTGTGTGTGTGCGGGCGCGCGCGTATGTTTAGTATTGTTTTTAATAAGAAAAAAACTGGTAGTATGAAAACATTTTACTTTTAAAAACGTAATTTTACATGTTTTTAGTGAAAAAAGCTTTTTAGATAAAAAAGATAAAGTAAGGTGTTAATTGAGAAGCTTTTTAGGAAATTGTTGTTACCAGTGTATTGTAACAAAAGCGGAAAATACTCAGTATTTGTAAGGATGATACGGATAGCATCACGCTCGACTGCTTCATCCTATACACTATCAATAATGATTTGTACCTAGTACTACTGATTCAGTGGGGAATCGTCCATTACTGTAAGCTACCAAATTTAATAACTGAGCCGGAACTGGGTTTGGATTTGCAACCTTTTGTTTAGAGAGCGATTGCTTAACTTCAGCTACGTATTTACTATATCTCATGTTACTTTATTTAAAACATGGTTAGTTTTTTTTGTAGAGTTTTTCACAAGAATTCCGAGGAAAAATAAAAATTAAGTTTTTAAAGTTTTGTTGAATAAAAGTGTTTTAAAAAGTTTTATTTAAAAAAATTGTTTTTTCCTTCAAGAGGAGAATATTTTAGACCTGAAATTAATTTGGAAACGGAATATCAATGTTGCGTTCATGGTAGCTCAAAAACCAAAAAAAAAAAACGAGTTAAATAACATTTTTTAATTTGTATTAATGTTCAATTGTCCAGAATTAGATTTTATAATAATCTTTACACATTACCAATATTTAAAGTATAAGATATAAAAACACATAAAGTATTACGTATAAAATTTGGGTTTGTAATGATTCTGCAATTACTTTTCAGTCAAACAAAGAGTTTTGTATAATACAATACGGCTACATTAATTTTTTTTTTTAATTTAACAAGAAATAATTGGTTCTTTAAAGCCTTGAGTGATCGGCCGAAAACTTTATTAAGGTAACGTTCACCAGTTTCAAGACAAACACCGCCGAACAGTCACTGTTACTGGTAATTGTGATCGCATTAATTTTTGCAACTTTATATTGTCTTATCGATTTCCACTCTTTCTTAATTCAACTAGTTTTGTCGTTTGTTAGTTGCGTCTTCGGCACGATCTACGTAAATTTTACACGTATAATTCTAGTCAGTTGAGGTAATTGGACGACATATTAAGCCCACGGAGTTCACATTTACTTGATGATATATTGTAAATTCATGAATAAATTAATTAAATTACGGCAGGAAATGATTTCGGGAAATACTCAGTAAATTACAAACTAGCATTTAGATTTTCGGGTGGCTCGTGCGGCTTGTTAAATCGCCCTATAATTCCATCGGTGTTTATAATGACATTATTTGTGGTAAAAAAAAACAAAATATATTCTATAAATATTTGCCGACCTCCGTGGAGTGAGTGGCAGAGTCTCGGCCTTTCATCCGGAGGTCTCGGGTTCGAATCCCGGCCAGGCATGGCATTTTTCATTCGCTACAAAAATTACATTTCCATTTTCTGACCCTGCAAAGAAAAACACTCACCGTATGACTGTTGTGGTCGCCAAGCCAACCCCTCCGTACCACCGATGCAAATGCCACATATGACATTCCTGCCGTTGTATTACTATCCCTAAAAAAACAAAAAAACTAAAAACAAAACGCATCTTACGTTAGTATAAAACAAGGCTGAGTAAAAAAATAAGGAAAGGAACTGAAATCCACTACCTACCTGAAGGTAAAAGAAGTTAGTTCAACACGCAATTACATTAAAACAAACTAACAAAAAAAAATACTTAGCAACTACAAGATAAACAAAAGAAGAACCCGGGAAAGCCCAGGCGGCACCCTAAATACCCTCGGTAATCCTTTCTTTTGCCAAATAGTGTATGAACTTCTCCAACTATTATTCATTTGGCCTGGTTTTGCCAACTGACACGAAGATCCAATACCAAGCCGACGGATAGTCTCCGTGGCTGTCAATTCATATTTTGAATAAACGTACTGAACATAATGTACATCGTCCGATTGTCCACACTGCGGACACATTTCTGAGTCCACTAACCAAACCTCTGCAGTCTGTCCCGGAAAGTGCGATGTCCAGTAAAAAGTTGCATCACCTACTAATTCGGGTGTATCCAAGAGGCGCCCTGCAAACTAGAAATTTCAGGAAAGAGACCATGTCTCTTCCCTCTGCCTCGTCCTATCTAGCATGCTACAAAGTTTTACTATGTTTTTCAATTTCCTGAACTTTGTCAGAAGTTAATTCACACAACTTCTAGGCGACATAACGCTGTTGCAGCTCTGACGTAATCAAGTCTATCGATTTCATGCCCGCAACAACCAAGATCACCTCCCGTAAAACTGCTACCGTTAAAAGTATAAGGCGTTAAGCCTTCAATAATATGTCCCGATAGCTTTTAAACTTTAGACTATCCGCTCAAACAGGCACCGCATATAGCATAATTGCCTCGCAGACGCCCTTATGCAGGATATTCATGATCTTAAAATTAAGACCCCATTCAGGCAGGATTGACCACACGCCGAACACCACAGAAGGCACTACAGCCTACTCCGCGACGTATTGAAAGTGCTTCTTCAATTGCATTTTCTCATCGAGAAACACCCCGAGGTATTTTTGAGCTTGAAAGTATTTTATTCGCTGGCCTGTCATCGAAACACGAACTTGCCGTTTCACTGCCAAACGGTATTTGAGGAACAAGATGGGGTGGTCTTCTCCGGGCTGAAAGTCATCTTATGTTGATGACCCCACAGCTCGAGTATCCTGTAAGCCTGAGAGCCTTGGAACTCAACTCCCTCCGCGAGCATCCTTTGATCAGCAGGAGGCTATCATCAGCATAAGCCACAATGGATACCCGCTGGGCAACCTCAGCCGCAGAAGGGAATCAAACTTCATCACCCACAACAAAGGACCCAACACACTGCCCTGGGAACACCCCATGGACAGCGTCTTACCTACTTCACGGCTGCCCGGGTGCCTTCACGACTGCAATTTGAAGTAACTTTGCATTACCTCCAATTCATTCACAGTGCATTCTGTTTTTTGCAGTTGATAAATGGCCGAAGACCACCACAAATTGTTAAATTCTCCTGAAATATCTAAGAAAATTTCCAGGACATAATCCATCTCACTGGTCATCACCACATTCATCACACGGAGTATGATGTCCTCAGCATCTTTTTCGTGATGAAATCCGTACTGTTTCTCCATCAATAAGCCACACGAGATTAACCTCTCATTTATGCGAAGGAACGGAACCTTTTCAAAGACATTACCAATAACCGGTAGTAATGTCAAGGGTCTATATGACGAAATAACAGTGGGATTCTTGTCGGCACCTTTTAACAACAATCTAACAATCCCTTTTTTCCAATAAAACGGGAAGTATCCGCAAACAACAATTTACTGAAAATACGCGTGATAATTCTCAAGTTTATCCCTACTGAGTGAACAAGGAGCTCCGCCGTTATTCCATCGAAGCCTTTACCCCTACCTAAACTACAGATGGCTTAATGCACTTCGTCAAGTAATTTGTGCAAGATTCCAGACGTATCTGAAATTACACCAAGCCTGGTTGAGAGAGCAGGCAGAAGAATGCCCTTCCTTCGTTTTGGGTCCCAATACTCTATATAAGACTCCCCTGGGATCTTTGTCATCCTGCTCATGCACAATGGAACGCCAGAAATCCCTGTTCGCCGTACGAATCTTTTGAAAGTAGTGAGATCTGCGGTCCCAATATTCAGTAACAAGGACTGCCCGCCGCTCAGGATAATCCTCACGTTGAAACGCTCTTCTTAAGCGACAGATAGCCTGTTTTAAGGCTGATAATTCCCTGGACCACCATGCAGCAAGACTCTCTCGACCTGAACCGTGGGGAATCGAGCAGTCAGCGGCGTTGATGAAAGCCGCCAACAAACTCTCTGCAAGGTCTTCCAATTCCATAGACTTCAGACCCCAATCCAAAACTCGAAGTCTAGCCGAAAGAAAGTCAATAAATTTCCTCCAGTTCGCTTGCCTGTATAGAAAACGACCCCGCTGAACTAGAACGTTACATCGGTAGCGCTCATTCGAACTACCAACAATCTCATAAATAATCAATCAATGATCCACCAGCTTTCAGTTACAGACACTGGCAGGAATAAACCCACCGACGGTGACATCGATATTCGTTCCACCGAACAACCGACGCCCGTCTACACTACTTGCGTAGGTGGGCAACTTACCGTTCATATCTGCAGCAGTAAGGATTGGACTGGTATCAGAGAATCGTAGGATTTTATCCCACATCTCAAGAGGACGATCAACAGGGTCTTTGTACTGAAAGTATGAACTTACAACATATAGGTGCAAGTTCTGAACATCCACACGGACAACACGATGATTATTAGAGAGCTGTCGAATGAAAACACAATCTATTTATTTCCCTTCTACACATAACAGCGGACATGCTATCAGAACCGCAATAGAATCGCTTCCAAGAATAAAAACCTGGCAGTTCTTCGGACACAATATTTGGATACTACAATAAAACAACGTCCAACCCTCTATGAAGAGCAGCTTCATCAAGCTCAATCTGAACAATGTAAGCATCCTAAGCATTTAATTGCCTGAATTTAACCATTCAACGCTAAAGAATTCAAGTACATAATGAAAACCATCTGATAAAAAACACATTCACTGCTATTCACAAAATGCTTAGACTCCTTCCGAACACGCTTGGAATTAGTACAAGTCGGACCTTCCATCTTCTTCGGAGACTCGTTACGCTTGTGACTCTCGTTACCACAATGAGCACAAACCACAGGGTGATTGCAGAACTTAGCTCTGTGACCATACCTGCAGCATTTGAAGCACCGCTGAACATTTAAAAACTCCTTGACTTTACACGAAGAAACATACACAAAATATCTGCCCTTCTGGACGAAGTTTTGGAAAAGAGTCGGACTAATCTCATTAACCAATAGTTTGGACAATAGTCGACATTGGACTTGAAGGTTCTCAGTCATCTTAGTGTTTTGTTCTCGGATAAGAGTTAATAACTCTTCCTCAGATAATCGTCGATCTATGACATACACAATAATCCTTGGGCGCCTATTATGTTTAGCGTCGACTTTCATGTCGAGACTACCGACCTTCAGCGAATCTGAGATGACCTGCACGGTATTTTTATCGTCAGCAATGACGATTAATCTATTATTTGTTTCTTTTATAATATGAATTTTCAGGTACGACCTGTTTTGTATAAGGAAAACCTGAAAATTGTCCTTCATCTCTTTTGAAGTCTTAGTAGCTGCCCCCTCTTTTAGGTTAACAATCAAAACCTCAGTCTGTTTCCGGGACAAACTAGCTTCCTGCTTTTCTTTTAATACTTTAGCGTTTACGCTGAGGCACTGCCAACTGCAGAACTGGAAGAGGGGCGGGAATGGTCTCCCGCACCACCACCTCTCTAACCTCAGGTGGCTTAGCGGTCAGTCTTTCATAACCTGCAGCCAGTACATCAAAAAATGGTTTTAACTCCTTTATCTTATCCCAAATATTCGAACCACTACTCTTCGTGTTAACAAGAAATTCTACTAGAGAATCAAACTTTTCCTCAAACGATCAAATTAAAGGAATTGTACCGCCAACCTGTCCAACCGTTTCATTAAACTCATCAATCACTTTTAACACCAGGCATTGTGACACCCCAGAAGTCCCTGGTGTAACATCCTCCTCCCCTGAGGAAGCAGAGGAGTCATTATTAGGAGCCTTAGTAATAGCCTGTGGAGTCTTACCTCACTTGGACCTGCCCAACCTCGATCGGCCAATAGCAAGCCATCCAGTATAAGCAAGATGGTTGCCGACGCAACACCAACTATAATAAACTCAAAATATAATAAAAATAATAAATGTGATAGACTGAAAATTACAGAATAATATAAATAACAACAAAATAATAAAGAAATAACTGTCCACTCCCTTGAAAGCAGTATAACTGAGTAAACCCGCTTTTAAGTTAGCATATTTAGCCAGTTGGGCTACCTATGCAAATAAATATATTAATATTACTAATAATATTCACATTAAAACAAAAGCACTAATTAACACAACAAGAAGAAAGAAAGAAAGAAATCCAAACCGTAATGATCACCGATCAAAATGTAATTATAAATAGCTAAACATAAGACAATTTACGAATGAGTTAGCGTTAGCCTATGTAGACAAAATCTTCTCCCTCGCGTTGCGTGTTGAACTCCTCCATTACCATATCCCTCGCGCAAACTTGAAAATTTTAACTTTTACAGTTTTTGGATTAATTTTGTTTAAAATTTGTCTAAAATCCTATTTATTTATCGCCAATCATTTTGCGTTATTCAACTAAATGAGTCCAATATTATTATATTAAGTTTGAATTCATAAACAATTATTATAATGCAGTGAGCAAACTTGTGGCTTATAAGCGAAAATTAGGATTAAAAGTTATTACACAAATTTTTTACCGTAAACTAATGCATATTAGGCATCTTTCTTTGGGCTAAATTTAAGTAGTCATTTTTTTCTGTTATCTTCACATGAAAAAAAGATAAGTTAAAATATAAAAAAAAAAAAAATTAAATTATTTTTGTACTATATTCGTTTAATTTTGCATTAAAGTTTTTAAATCATTGAGTTAATATAAAATTTAAATGTCGACAGAACATTTTATCCTGGTTTTTCTTTACAGAATGTTTCAAAGATACTAGTTTTTAATTTTACAAATAACTTTTAATATCAGTATTTTCTATAACCTTGTTCTGTTGTTGGATAAATAAATTTGTTTTGTTATTTTATACTTTATATACGAGTACTTTTTCTAAAATTTCTTTTCAACTCATTTCATTTGGTTCTCTATACAAACTAGATACAAGCAGTATTGATTTTCAATACATCGTCTACAATTTAATATTTTATTATTATAAATTGCATTTTTTATTAAATTTTTTATTAAAATCAATGCTGTTGTTTTACTGCCATAAATACATATAAGAAAACAAATATCACACCTCTTTCCTTGTCTAAATGAATTTTATGAAAAAATATGAATTTTTTTTATTGAAGAATATTTGAGCGACCCATTGAAAAGAGAACTTCTTCGCCAGTTGAAGCAATATGATTTATAAAAGATGTACAACACATTTTACTAAAATTAAATCTTTTATAAAATAATTATTGGCGTAGAAGTTGACAAAAAATTTAAATACAATTTGTCAACACGTTACACGTTTATGCACTATGTGATTTTGCATTTGTCAATTATTTTGCTATCAACTTAAATTTCTCAATTTAATCTGAAAACCAACTAGCGTTTTATTTTAATTAGAAGTGAATTTTTTGTCTGAATTTCAATTACTTCTAGATTATGAAACTTAGTTCTTATCTGTAACGTTTAATTTTTGTTAAATCCTACTTTTTCAACGGAAAAAATCTGTAAATATTAATATAAAACTTAAAACTAGCATCGAAAATGAAATAGTTTCTCGGATTTAAATAATTTGCAAATTTATCTTTATATAAATAAGAAGCTATGATGAACGGTTATTGAAATTAACTGAGAAACTAGATTACGTACAAAAACCGTTAAATATATTGTTATGAACGATCTCGCCTGAAGACCGTTAACACGTTGTGGTAGATTTAAGAGCGAGGTTGGATTATATGTTCATAGGTGATGAATCGAAGACAACGCCTTGTTGCTTGTTGAATCATGGTTTAATGAATTGTCCTCTTGACAGTTAATGAAATGAATTATAACATAACGTATAACTTGACATATAAAAATAAAAAATAAAAAAATTAAATACGACATTAAAGCTAACGTTCATCCCAACAAAGAGTGGAGTCCATCCGGACTAAGAGTGTGACGTGACCGCCTTGGATCAGATTCGTGCGCCGAATGAAAGTCGCTACCTCATAATGGCCACTCCCTGGGGCATTATGACGTAGGATGTGGCGTGACCAGATCGCCTGACCAAGCTTGCCGTGGGGACTAGCCCTCGCTAAGTAGTAGCATCCGACGGTAAAGTGGAACGTAACATATATATATTTTTTAAAATTAAAATCTAAATATGATTATTAAACAATCATCAGTAGACATTACTGAATATTACAAATAAAAAATACCAATTAATATGTGAAAAAAATCCGAAAAAAATTTCGATTCCATAAGAAAGAAAGAAAAATATTTTACGGATATCTTTCAAGAAAAGACAAAAATAGATTAACAAAGAAAATAATAAAATCCTTTAAACATTAAAAAGCTGAGTTACTGTATTTACGCTTATATAGGACGCACGCATGTGTGTAAGCCGCACCCGGTTTCTGAGACGATAATTTTAGAAAAAAATAATTTTCATAGAATTTCGTGGAGAGACCAAAACTGAGACAGTAGTATCGAGTAACTTGACAACATTGCAGATTCTTAAGCTCCGCACTGTCTACAAAGTGAATGGTACTCCTGCAAACTGAGGGATGAATGTTTAAAAGCTTCAACCGTTTGCCAGGTGACGGTACCGCACGAGACAAAGGGGAAAAGGGTGGAAAGCATTCCTACCAGTACTGTGTATACTCTTTCTTTAGTTGACTGGTCACTCACTAAACGGTGAAACATGGGCCGTGCAGTTGTAAATTTAAGTTGAAGGTAGGGCGTTATGCGCAAAAAAATGTAAACAGCTGGGAGGAAGTTCATTGTGAATGAGAAAATTGTGAAGATGGATTGGAATGAAAGATGTTCATGAAAAAAATCCAAAAATCGACAATATTTTCGTGGCAAGAAGGCGAATTACTCGTAAGTAGGAACTAATCTGCTGGAATACGTCAAGAAAATACGGGTAGATGGATTTCTGTGTCCGTAGAAATGTTACCGTATGAAGTGCATTAACTATCAGACAGCGTGGGATTCCTTAGAGTGAATTTAAAACCAGTTATGGATGGACAAAGCGCTTTATGACATGAAACGACCTCGTGATTTGTGAGTGGACAACAATGGAATAGCGACTTCCTGACATCTACTAGGAGAAACTGTTTACGTTTCAGACGTGTTCTGAAGTTACAGAAGACACACGATTACAGCATCGGGGCAATTGGAAATGTAGATGTTTTCATTTACATCTGATGAAAATATGGATGGTTTCATCTGGCATATCGAAGAATAAGGGAAAAAACTCCCGTATTCTTCGATTTGCCAGATGAAACAACAGCGAACAAATCTGGTGAAAAAATAATGCAAATGTGAACTTCAGGAGGAGAAACACAGAGGTGTACCGTTATGCTGGGCATCACTGCTGACGGATAGAAACTCCCACCTTTCATAAGGAGAAAAATAATTTTTAAATGGAAAAACCATGCCTAGTGAGAAGCTACCGCCTGGAACATTGGTAAGAGTTAAAGAGAAATAGTGGGTGACTGAAGAATTGTACATGAATTGGTAGAAGAAAGTATGAATTCGGCGTCCAGATGCTATGTTATGTCACAGGTCCTTGCTAGTCATAGACAGTTTCCATTTAACAGAAAAAGTAAAGGAGAAGTAACGGCAAAAGAAGTGCATGCAACATGCTTGTGATACCAGGAGGGATGATTGGCATGTCGGTTGGAATATTTGGAAAATGGAGTCAATTATTGTTTTCACAAGGTACGTTTCAAAATGTTGTATTGTTTATTAATATATTTTTTAATAGTGACCTGTAGGCCTAGTACATAGAATATAACCCTCAGCGTTCAGTGTTTTTTCTTGTTTTTTTCCTCAACGATTTTGGATAATAAAATTGAGGACTACACGCATGTAAATACGGTATTTTGGTTCTCAAAAGTAAGAAAGATTTGGAAGAAAAACACACCTCTGTCAAGAAAATCTAATATAGGGAAATCTTTAGGAAAAAACTCAAAAACTGGAAAGGTTTCTTACCCAGAATAAAAAAAAGGCACAAATTTTAATTCGTACTTTTTTCCACTGTACTTTAATACAATGGTCGGAAGAATGAAAGAAACGGTACATTAAAATGATGAAGAAATATTTGAAAAAGAGAAATCAACAGATTAAGGCGAAATTGAAGTTGTAACATGGTTCATAGTTGTCAAATAAAAAAAAAAAAAAAAAAAAAAAACAATAAAAAATTATTAACTGGCAAATAAACTATAGTTATGAAATAACTATAAAATAGCTTTTCTTATTTCAAGCAATCGCAGTAAAACTTTTAAATTTAGCTTAAAAATATTGAAACTTTCCAAACCTACAATTCAGATTGCCTCTATAAGGTTAAATAAAAAAATCAGATGTGGACACCACATTACTTCCTTCTACGCCTATTAAATTATATATATACAATTTTAAAAGTAATTAAAAAATTTTATTTCACTAATAACTACTGATTTTTTTCATATTTTTTTATTTTTTTTGTTTGTTATTATTGAATATTACGTATTTATTGTAAAATATTTTTTCCAATCACTGGTTAATAATTTTAATCAATCAATACGATATTTAAATTAAAAAAAAAAAAAAGGTAAAAAAGGAACCGATGAACCTTTCCTTTGTGAGATCTAAATATTTCATTAATTCAAATTTTATTTGGCTATAACTCTGGAACCAATGAAAATAAGTACCACTTATGATAATTCGTTGAAAAGCTCTCAACGAGAGCTTATTACTGCAGTTAAGAAAAAGCCCAAAATCCAAATTTTTTAGAATAAATTAAAAAGGGTGAAATAAAAAGGCTTAAGATGATTATGTTTAACGTGCTTTCAATGTACGTACGTTTTTGAAAGAATTGGGTTTAATAACCGCTTTTTTATTGCAAGATGTGATTCCATTTTAAAATCTAATTAACTGTCTTTAGCATTCAAAAACACCGATTTTATTTCGTCATCAAATTTTAAATTCAAATATTTTTAACTCGTGTTAAGATCAACATCCTCAAGATTTTGAGATTTAAACAGACATCCTAGTATTAAAAATAAGATTGGTAGTGGTTTATATCACAACCAAACTTTGATTAACAACTTAGCTAGTTTTCTATTCGTTAACGACGAGATGAATTTAATG
This sequence comes from Lycorma delicatula, assembly GCF_047948215.1. Classification (NCBI taxonomy): domain Eukaryota; kingdom Metazoa; phylum Arthropoda; class Insecta; order Hemiptera; family Fulgoridae; genus Lycorma; species Lycorma delicatula. The sequence goes on along the minus strand of NC_134459.1, from coordinate 63,966,045 downwards.
TTTTCTTATAAATTTGGGAAAACTTATTTACTGCATCTATTAAAAAAAAATCTGTAGAAATGTAAAGAAGCTTATCTTATTTGGTCAGCCTGAATTAAAGATTTATGATTTTACGTATTTTTAGGCAAATTTACACGTTTTATAGCGTTTACTTGAAGTAACAGCTATTTTTATATTGAATTCTTAAGTACTGTGTGCTTGTTAGTTAATATTTTATTATTATATATTCTTTTGTTTTGCTATTTTTATTTATCTACTTATTTATTAATATTATTTCAATTTTAATTATAATTTTTTCTATTCTGATGTTGGTTATTTAACAATCGAAATGGCTTTCTAGGTTTAAATTTTTAGTAAAAAAGAGTTGTAGACGATTTTTCTCGGTACAAAAAGGGATAATTGAGTTTAAAACTCCATACCTTGTGGCTGTGTTTGGACCTTATCTAGAGCTGCGTTTAAATGACATTCTTTGTATATCTTTATTTGTAGCTTTAGCTTTTATAAAGGTTTATATTATACGATATTATCAATTAATATATACAAACTTTAAGTAATCCTTTGTATACTGTATCAATGTGTAAAATATTAAACTGAAAATCCTTTGAACGCTGTACATAGGATATGGATTCGTTATTATAAAGCGATGACATTTTGATAAGCCTTACCAAACTAAAACTTGTTCAAGAAAGTAGGTTCTGTGTAATATAGCTTAACCATATTAAAGGTACGAAAGCTGGATTTATTAATTTATTATTAAATTGATATTTAACGCGCAATGTCACAAGCACAGAAGTAAATCTTCTACGAGGTCATGCACACATATTAAAAAAAAAAATTAATTAAGAATCACGCTCAAAAAATTTCGAAATAATTTACCAATCAAAATTACGATTCTTATGCAAGAACATTAATTTTTCATTAATATCTATAAAGAAAACGCTTTGATAAACTGTTATTGAAAAAAAAAAAACTAAGAGTAGAAAAAAGTAAACACTCAAAAACTGTATTCAAAAAAATAAATTAAAATCTAAAACTAAATTTATTTTACATTATTAAACAATCATCATCAGTAGATACAAAAGAAAGTGATATAAATAAAATAAAGGAAATAAAAAAAATCGGTCGTTATCCGATAACAATGGATGATGTTATCAGCAATCTGGTATAGGGAAAAATCTGTTTATTAGAAACTAAAATCTACAGAACTAAAACCTAAATGTTAATCAGGAATTACATAGGTGGGAAACTATTTTATTAAAAATGATACAGAAATTTAATTATTGAATAACGACAGGAAACAATCGTTATTCAAAAAATTTTCATCTAATGAATATCTATGCTATTAAAAGTTTAATTTTTCTTAATTTATTGATCTTACTTAATTTCTTTTCTAAAAAAAATAAACATTTTTTTTAGATTGATTTGTTAAACCAAAAAATTTAACTCAAATTCAACCCTGTGCTAACGTACTACTTACTGTAATAGTAAGATACGAGTATTACAAATATAATCTAAAACGTCTGTAACAGTCAAATTTTCATTATTTTGAAACGCTAAACAATTTTTTTTTTAATTTTAAGAAAATTGTTTGTTATCCAATCCCTTCAGATAAAGATTATACAACACTTTTTAAATTTGAAACATCTTATTTATACAAAAGAAAATTCTAAATTTTTTAAAAATGTTCAACAAAAAAAGAATACCAAATTTTCGTTATTTTATTGTGTGTAATACTCTCTGCATAATTTTTTTGCGTAAGAAATATACAAAACATAAATTAAATGAGAAAACTAAACAGGTATAATTTTTTTAAATTTTATATTAAAATAGATTCTGTTTATAAGAAAATTAAATTATTATAACCATAATTTAATAAAATAATTAAAAACAACGAGTAGACCCTACTCACAAGCATCAAGTTTCAACTCAGCCAGTACTTTACTCAATGAATAAGCATGTATGGAAAAAAAACCAATACAAAGTCAACATAATCCCAAATTGAGGTTATGAATGCAGTCATTTCATTCAATTTCATTCCCCCAATCCCACCGTGGGACCGAAAATAATACCGTACTATTCTTCGAAAAGACTGTAAAAACTTTCTTCAGAAAATAATTAAAAAATTCATATAATTTTGTTCAAAATCAAATGTAAATAAAGAAAAAATGATAAAACTTCAATTTTCAGGTTTTGCTTTTCGCCAGAAAATTTTTGTCCATTATAAAAAATTGAGAGCATCTATAAAAATTCGGGAAATAAAATGATCGGAAAGATACGATTTTTTGAGTAACAGAAATTCTTCTCACCTATGTTTTAACAAAATCTCTTACCTATATTAGAAAGTGAAAAAAAAGTCTAAAATCAGTAACTGCATATTTTAATCAACTGTAGAAACCAGTTACACATATATAAAATAATTAATTAAGCAGCATAATTATCATATAACAATAAAAATATTAAGTATAATGAAAAAAAAAAACGAATCATTTTTAGTTATTTGTAATTAAATATTCATTTACGATATAACTTTGTATTTCACTTTCTTTGTAATATTTTAATAAAATATTAATAATTATTAATTGATATACATGAGTTTAAATTAAAAATTAATTATAGAGTGATAATATCAAAATTTTCCTCATTATTGAACAATTAAAATTCTAAAATAACACGTTCCGTTCATAAAAATGATAAGAGGGGTGGAGAGAGAGAAAAATATAATGATAGGAATAATGGGAGATATGTAATCATACAGATAGTAATGAGGGGATGAGAGGCGCGTGACACATCAAAATATTGTTTATGAGTAATAAAAAGTAAGGGGGTGTCTATGAAAGGTGAAAAGAGGGCTAGTAGAGGCAGTTGTTAAAGCGATGGAATGGGAAGAGAGAGAGATTGGTTAGAGAGTGGTAAATGAATGTCTGGTTTGATAATTGATGGTTTGTTCTAGTTTAGGTTGCGTTGCGGTACGGTTTGGAGTCACATCAGTAGCACCAACACAAATACTAAAGTAATAGCAGTAACAGAAGCAGCAGCATTATGAAGCAGGAAGCATAACGTTTCGGCAGTTCAATACAAATGAAATGATTTCACAGCTAGGTCGGTATAGAATACTGGTACTATTGTTTTTATTATTATTATTATTACTAGTATTGATATTGCAAAACGACACTCTGTTGACTATAGTACAAACAATTTTCCTTCATATTGCTAATATTACCATAAAATCGTTCGACTGTAACTGATTTTAGATATTAAATGAGCTATCAAACATTTGTTAATAATTATAACAGAAAATTCAAATTAAAGTAGTAAACATTTACGCTAATGAGATTTGCTTTTTGTAATTTAGATTGGATTACTAAAAAAAAAAAATAATAATAATAATAATGATGCAACTGTTTACATGAATTACTTGCTAAAAATCTGTTTTAAATGATATTATATCAGTTAAAAAAATACTTCATTGCAAGTTCTTTTATATTAATACTATTTAACTCGGCGAAGCTTCGCCCGCGTGATATACGTATAGAACTTAAAAAATTGGAAATGGTTCTTTTGTAATTATGTATGAACTATTGCTCTTAGATTTATTGCTATTCACAACTTACCGGATAAAATTAAATGTTCAGGTAAAGGATGTATTCCCAAATTCAAAGTTTGTTCCCAGAACAGAAAAGTTCTGATGATGAGGAGTCTCATCATTCCATTATTTGGCATTGAATTGGTGACATGTCATAATAATGCTACCTATTTGAATATATCTAAAATTCAGATTCGAGACCTATCATAATTCTCGAAGGTTGAACTCAATTTTGAGTCGAGAGTGTTTGTTGCTCTTCAAGTCTTGAGAACGTTCTGGCGTAGATTCATGCTGTCTACGATCATAAATACAAGTAGCCCTAGAGATTCTTCTTCCTACCTGTGACTCAGTAAGGTTCGTGTCGTAAACTTAGCGAGGATTCATTAATGGCTATTATATAGAGTTGCATGCCGTATTTTTTATACGGCTGAGGAAATATTGGGATTATAAATTTAAATCAGTGATTTAATACATTTTTTACGGAATATTTTATTTACTTCTTTAAAAACAACATTAAAAAATACATTTCTGTAAAATAGGTTATAGTCATAAGTTCTGCCTTTTCTTTAATATCGATCGGTGTTAAAGATATTTCTCCTCAGAATTCAATGTAATTAAGAGCAGGATAAACAGTGTAATATATAAACTTAGTTACCTGTAGTGTACTTTAAATTAACCTCCGCGTACTAAAAACACAATCGGATTAAAATCAAAGTAAAAAAAAAACAGCTGATATAATAAACAATACCCACTTCTGATTGACCAGCGATTGTAAAAAAGTACGCTTTTAATTAACTAATCAGAAGCTTACTTTTTTTAACACCTTACCAGTGGCTTTCATACGGAGGTTTCGGGTTCGAATCCCGGTCAGGCATGGCATTTTCACATCCATACATCTCATCCATCTCATCCTCTGATCAATACCTAACGATGGAGGTTAAAAAAAATTAAAAAAAACACCTTACCATAATAAAAATCTGTATCATACTGACCCTCATTATGTGACCGGTTCCAGCCGTATAATTCAAAGGTTATAAAGCCACCGTAAAAAAAAAAAAAAAAAATACTAATTCAAATTGCAAGTCGAATCTGTGTATGGTTCTGATTAAACTTTTTATACAAATCTATGTACAGAGTGCTACTTTGCTCGCATAAGTATGAGTTCTCGCGGGTTGTCGCCAGATTAGACAATGACAACTTTAGTAAAATACATAATAACTTTCTGAAGAAATCGATATTGATATCGGAATTCGATATTCCTCAAACAATCAAAACTTTGTTAAATTTTTAAATAGTCCTCAATCCCTATTATTTTATTATCCAACTAATTTGTTTTTACGTTTATTACTGTAATAATACAATCTGATCTTTTATAAACAATGAAATTATGTAGTAAATCACATAATAACCGTCTGTAGAAGTCGATATTGACATAGACAACGATCGATATAGTCACTGACAATCGATATAGATACCGACATTGAAATATTTTAGTAAAAGAAATTCTAGGTTGTTTACTTACACAAATTTTCAAATTTATGATTTATATAATAATGAGATTGGTGAGGTTGAACTGTGGTAAACATTGCAGGGATCATAAGAAAGCTACAGTTAAAATTTCTTAATGACTTTGTAATTTTCGCAGTTATCAAACGAAAAAGACGTCTCATTTTATAATAGTGAGATGTTTAGGATGGATGTTATTAAAATATTTATTACTCTGCATGTATTTAGCGTATGAGCTAAAAGTTAGTTTCTCCATTAATAATAATATAAAAAAACTACATGTTTAATACACATTAGAGGGAATACTGTTTTATACTTCTGCGTTTGTGGGAGCGTTTCTATCTTAAACAAAAAGTACCCATCTTATTTACTGCTAAGCATAACGTCGATAATAAATACAGGTATGTTTAATAAGCTGAGAATAACATCTCAATATATGAATCTCCAGTTGTCGTAGAAATAAGATCAACTCAATCCTTTTATTTTAAGTATCAAACATAAACTCAGGATCATTAAGTTCCTATAATACACAAGGATTTTAATTCATATTTACATAAGGATTTTCATCAGAATAATAAACATAATCATGACAGTCTATTAAGTCTTTCGATTTGATACTTATTAGATTAAGTATGCTTCAAATCGAAAGCATGATGATCGAAAATTTCTGAGCTAAGGAAATTATGATCTGCTTCATAACGAATTATAAATTCTTCCAGAAATTCTGTACTTTTTCAAAACTATCTTCATGAAATAATATTCAAACTTCAGTTCCTTTAGAATCTTTTGTGAACATATTCTGAGTATTTCCAGTATAACAAAAACCTTTTCTAATTGATATTTGCGGGATTTTTATTAATTTTTCCCCAAAAAGTTGCTTGTTTCTAAAGTTCATCTAGCTATAGGCTTCCCTAATCATGAAGAATCTCCAACGCTTTCAGTTCTTTAAGAGTTTCAGTAAAACCTATAGAATTTTTTGACAACGCGGTAGTGAATAATTAGAAAATTTCAGAATGGGTTTTTCACATTTGGCAACAGTATTCCTGTTTTCGTTCTGATTTTTTTTCACTTAAAAACCAGAATCCATTTTTCTCAAAACGCATTTAAAAATTAACTGAAGGATATTCGAGTGAAGCAGTAACACCTGATCATTACCGACTGTAAAAATAAAAATAAAATTCTTCACTTGATTTGATAATTTTTTAAATTTATAGAATCTTGTAATTGTAAATTTGTTGAATATGATACTGACTAGGATGTAGATTCAGAAGTTTGTAGATTCATACACTAAAATGCCTTTGTAAATGTTTTTAAATATTTCTCGTTTTGTAAATGTACTCAACAACGTTACTTTTTCTGATGATGCCTTAATAACTTCTCGGTTAAAAGTAGACGAATAATAATAATAATACCTCTTAACTGGTAACAAAGTATAATTACTCTTGGAACCTAGTGACCGGTAACTTGCAATTCTCTACAGAGCAATCTTAATTTTCGTTGAGATTTCCCGTATTTCTCGCTGTTAGTACGCGACCTTAAGATATTGAAGCGGAATTTTAGGGAACGGTACATCAAACCAATCAAATTTTAAATTACTAAAAAAAATATAAATATATTTTTATTTTTATGATTCAATACATGTTAATAAAATATTGTATCTATGTTTTTTATTGCGTAGTTTATTCTTCTGATTTGGGCAGATAAATTTGATTTTAATAAGAAACTGTTACAACATCATAAAATTGAAACTTTACGATGGTTGTGTTTCAAGTATTTTAACTAATAATTGAATACCGAAAAATTAAATTTTTAATGAACTTTTGTTAAATTAAAAAAAAAAAAAATTATAAATTAAGCTGCTTTTAATTAAATGCAAATCATAAAAATCTAGTGGTGAAAAGCAAAGTGAATCAGTTGAGAGAAGGTTGTAGGTATGGATAGAGTTAGGCGAAATTAAAATATATTGCATTGGAAACTGTGTTCAGTGTTTGTTTCACAAGTGCCCCTGGATGTCGTTTTCTATATTGCCTCAGGAGAGTTATACTCTCCTGAGGCAATGGGGAAAAATAAGTTTTTAATTGAAATCATTTTTCAATCGCATTTTAAGTTTATAATTTTTTTTTAATAAGTGACTGTTAAATAATTTATTTTTATTAGTATAGTCACTAAAATGAGTGCTACTCTAAATATGTTGTACTATAATAGAAAAAAAAGGACTGTTGGCTGCTTTTATTTTTTTATTATTATTTACACTCCCCAAAAAATTCATTTTATTGAAATTAAATCTCATAACTAAAATAAAGTATATAAATAATTCTACCGTAGAGTACAGATTTTAATATAAAAGCATTAATATTAACATAATCCAATAAATAATTTATTAAAGTTATTATCACTTTATTTACATGACTAATATGATGTATGAGCTATTTATAAGAACAAAGAACTAAGAACAAGATATATATGATGTTCATATTTTTGTACTTATTTTCCCGTGTTTTCTTTTTTTTTATTTATTTATTATACTCCGTATATGAATTTGATTATTTAACCCGATTTACATTCAGTATTGTTTTTCTTCTATCAAATATTCTATATTTGTTTTTCTGGATAGAAAAAAAGTATTTTCAAATACGTTGGAAAACTGGGTTTATTATTGATCTATTTTACCATAAAAATTTATGAAAAGTTAAAAGATATATTTTTAATCCGCGTAATTGATTTTAAAAAGCAAAATCGCAGTCCAAACTCTTTCATATTAACTGATAGAAAATTCAACTATGGTACAAATACAATAGATTTCCTTAAAGTAAACATCAGAGTACAATAACATGTTGACGGCAAGCTTTTAAAAAATATTACTTCTAATTTATTATATTTCATAGTATATTCTAATAAAAATATCTTTATACCAAAATTTTGAATAAAAAATTAACTAGGGCGTTAAATATTGTTGTAACTTTAAAAATAATAAAATAAGTAGCGCTTTCATTATTTTGATATAACTTTTTTAATATAAGGAACAGTATTTAATCTAGCTCTATTTTGGGAGAGATTTAACATTTTATATGGAAAATACATAAAAAGCAAAAAAAAAAATTACAAATTCTACTGAATTTTATACATCTGGATAAGCCCGTTGTAAAGAAATCGGGGTGGAAGAAAATAAGTCAGTATTATGCCATTACCTAAGACAATTAAAAATAAAGGTTAATTGTTAACAAAATTTAATGAAAATATATATCTTTAGAAAAATAACATCAAAATAGATTATTAGAAAATAGATTTTAAATAAAGATTATGATAATAGATTACTGTAATAATACTATAATATTACTATAATAATAGATTATATTAGAAAATAGATTATTATCTTTAAAAAAATAAGATACAATTTTTTTTTCTTTTATTACACGATTTATAATCCTACTTCTCAGAAAAAATAACTAAAATTTAAATAGTTGTTTATATATAGTATTACAATTTTATTTCATTGTGCTTTAATTTTTTAGATACAAAAAATTTTCCACTTTTCTTCTAAAAATGAAATTAACAACTGCAAATGAGTTATGTATGATAGAGCTTCATTTTTTCGTTTGCTTACGGCTAAAAGTAAATGAGCTGCTTCTAAAGAAGTTTTAATCATTTTAAAAATATTATGAACCAACTATGATTTGTTACATTTAATACCACTATAATTTTGAATTATTAATTACTGTTTTTGAATATATACACAATTCGTTACTGATGAAGTCGGTACTATTAGCGCAGTCTCAGTGAAATTGGGTAATAAATATCTGACTTACACAAACATGTGGTATTTAATTTAACTGTTGTGAATATGATGGTTAAAGTAATCGTTGATATCTATTAATTATTTTATTAATTAAATATAATATTTAATGGAGGTTTTCGAAGTATAAATCGTGATTTTTATTTATATAACTCCTAAAGAACATTCATTTTTGAATGTATTATAACGAGGCCAGTGTAACGGATTTCTTCCGGAAAGAAGAAATAGAGAGAAAATAAAGAAGAATGTAGAAGGAACCAAATGGGATTCTTTATTTAAAATAACACATCCGTTTAACAATTTGTTCTTTTAATACAAAGGCAAACAAAGCTCCTATGAGACCTGAGAAGGATTACCGGGCAGAAAAAAGGACTTATAAAAATTATTACGCTTTAACAATCAAAATGATGGATCGAGTACTGTTTCTGTAGTCCAGGAGGTATAAACACTCGTAATTGTAAATTGGCTGATTTCGAAGTCGAGAGTTCTAAGGTTCAAATCATCAGTAAAGGCAGTTTATTTTTATGTGAATTTGAATATTAGATCGTGGATACCGATGTTCTTTGGTGGTTGGGTTTCAATTAACCACAAATTTCAAGAATGGTTGACCTGAAACTGTAGAAGACTACATTTAAATTTACGTTCATACGAATCATCCTTATTCATCCTCTGAAGTAATATTTTACGTTGGTTCCGGAAGTTAAACAGAAAAGAAGAAAAAAGAAAGAAGAAAGAGGTATAAATACTGCCTGGGACCAATGAATAGGGTTATTACTTTTACAAGCTTGAGTTCGGTGCAGCGTGCGACAACAGTAAGCGTGTGATAACAACGACTGAAAAGTGTGACAAGAGTATTCCATTTCGAACGGTCGTTGACATCATTCATAAAGTGTAGGGTAGGATTTTTATAAGTAGTAAAAGTAAATAATACTTGCAGAAAGTGGATTATATGAATTTTAGATTTTTCTATTGTTGTCTTATTGTTAATTCAATATTAGCCATTAAACTAAAGACCTTATTACTAAAGTTTATAAAAAACTGTACTTACAATTTAATTGTCATAAATTAATTTCGTTCTCTTTTTATTTGAATTACTATTTTGTATGTTTTATATATATTTATTATTATTTATTTTATTTTATATATTATTAGAGTAATAAACTGTGTTTATAAGAAATTTTTACGTTTGTTAGTCTCTCAATAACCTTGTCGAACGAAAAACACGTGACAGTATTATTATTCTTCAGTATTTAACTTAACTGTTCAATTATAATGAGAAGGCTTTTTTCTATTATACTATGTCTGAATAACGATGTCGATTTGCCTGTCCTGAAGAAATCTATACTTCATCTTAAAAACTGAAATACCTTTACCTTTACACAGTTGTATTTAGTATATAAATGATAATTTTCTTTGGGTTATGTACGAGTATGTATATGTGCTACAGTATATTTTGCCTAGTTAAGAAGATAAAAAACCTTGCTATGACGTTAATTCATCGTTCTTTCTCGTAAATCTAGGACGGATTCTTATTTTTCTTTTATAGTTATGCATTTCATAAAACATAGTAAAATTAGGGTAAGTTGAAGTATATTTTTTTAATAAAAAAATTTAATATCTCAATTTTATCAAAATCGGTAGTTTTATTTTTGGGCAAGTTAATTATTGAATAGGTAACGGGTAAAGATTCAATATATAAGAGATAAAAATATACCAATTATTTAACTCTTAATTAAATATTATAATAAATTTATTTCTTTCAGTTAGATGAAACGGCTAAAAATTATGAGTTCCAGCTAAATAAACCTTCGGTTTTTTCTTTCGTTAACTCATTTCATGAGTGGAGACAAGATATTTTAAAACGAAAAATTAATATAAAATAAATTAGATATGATGTAATTAATTATATAGTAAAACTACTGAAAATAAGAGGTTGTTTTTCATAAATACAAACTGGAACCCTGAAAAATTTTAATTAAAAAATACAGAACTTAAAAAGAAGTTTTGTATATATATATATATATATATATATAAGATCTTCGTCTATACAAATCTTAAAGATTCGTATTGTTTAAAAAACTTGATGTGACTGAAGTGGGATTGAAAAGTATGATGACGCGTTTGTTCTTAATCCGTTAATTCATCTGAGTTATCACCATTATGCAACTTACCTATCTTTTTCAAACATATAACCCAATCCGTGGACTATTTTTATGATTTTTTTTGTCTTAAGAAGTGAATATAGTAACAATCTTTTCTTTATTTGAAAATTTTGCACCCTGCCATTACCTTCCGTTAATGTGACCGACAGCTAGAAAACGGAATAACATTAACAGGGAGAAAACAGGTTTCTGTGAGTACTAGAACAGCAATTTTTCCTCTCGGTGTACTTCAAGGTTTTTTATTTATTCAGGACACAATGTATAATTTTTACTTGGATACAATGGTAATAAAAAAAATTTCAGTAAAATACATAACTTTGAATTTATTTATGATCCATAAAAACATTTAAAAGAATAAAGCTTTCTTTTATTAAATTAGGGTTTAGGAAGTTATTTTCTTGTTTTCTATTTTGGTGTTGATTTTAAGTAGAAATATAAAGAAAAGTTGGGGTTAATATTTGAACTGCTCAAAGAAAAAGTGACAAATTTACTTTTAAAAATAAATTTTTTGATGGTGAAGGTAACTGATGATGAAGTTTTATTGTAAAATTATCAATATATATTTAAAATTAACCAAACCATTTTAAAATTTTCCTAAAATTGATATTTTTTTTCTTTGCTCTCCCACCTCCAGAATCACTTTTCAAGAATATTCTTTTGATTTTCTTTTACCTTTACTACGTTAAATGGAAGAAAGTGAAAAACTTACACTGAAAAATGTACAACTAATAAAATGCTACCTAATATTTCTTTATTGGGATTGGGGGGATGAATTATGATGAAATTTTATTGTAATATTAATAGAAAAATATATTATTTAAACTTTTAATAATATTAAGTGCAGTGTTCAAAAACCATGGAAGAATGTTTCATTCTTTTGTTGCAGATTTAATTGAGGAAAAATGGGTTACACAATGTAGCAGAGAATACTCATTGTCTCCCAATATATTTCATGTGTCAGTTACGTCCAGACTTAGAATGCCTTCAGAGAAAAGTATGGTGTGGATGCACCAAACAAGTCCTCCATCAAGCGGCTGTACAGTAAGTTCCAAGAGACAGGGAATATGGCAGATGCAGCCAAAAGTGGTCGACCAAAAGTGCCAACACCAGAAAAGTTGATCGACGTGCAAGCTGCAAATTCTTAGACTCTTCTTAGTCTGTGCGACGCCTATCTAGTCAGTCTGGTTTCTTAGTTGATAGTGTCCACACGACACTGCGCAAGTGTTTAAAGATGCATCCGTACAGAATTCGTGTTGTTATCTGCAGACAATGGAAAAAGTTTTCTGTCAGCAGTTGGAAAAGCTTTTTGTCAGTAGTTCATGTCATCTGTAATGCCAGATGGAGAAGAACTGGTTTTGGTGAAATGCTAAAATGACTGTATTTGGTGTAAAGGGGCATGATTCCACCTTGATGAACACGTGAATGCACATAATTCATACATTTGGTGTACGGAAAATCAACATCAGCTTCACGAGTCCCTTCTGCACGACCAAAAAGTGAGTATTAAGTGTGCAATGTCACGTAGGCGAATCTTCATGATATTCTTTCATGGCACAATGAACAGTAAGCGCAACGTACAGATGGTGCAACAATTTATAAACACTATACCTGTAGACCGACTAGAGTACACGTGGTTTCAGCAGGTCAATGCTACGGCTCATACAGCCAACAAACCATGGCTTGGATCAGTGTTTTCATCGAAAAGTGATTTCGAAGGGGTTGTGGCACATCTCGGTTTCCTGATTTATCTCCTCCTGACTTTTTCTTGTGGAATACCTTAAGGATGCTGCTTACAAAACTCATCCTCGGAACATTCCCGAATTACAGAGCGAAATTGAACGATGTGTCTTTGCAATTCCTCAACAAACTTTATAACATGTGTTTAAGAGCAAAAACCAAAATAGCATTTGAAAAAATGGATATTTTTAAACTTTGATGGCTCACTCCCAATATTGCCCACAAAGTATATTTGTTGGGTCCCTTGCGCTAAGAAGACGTTAAAAAAAATTGGCTAAAAAACATGCAATAAATAAAAACATAGCCTTTTCAATTTTTGAGGAAAAGGAAATTTGGGGCAAATTAAAAAAAAATAAAATGGTAAGATAAGCATGCACACGTGAACTGAAGTTAGTTTAAAGTGGGGTTATGTTTGCAAAATTATGAGAAAATTGACTCCAAAAATTTATTTATGTAGGTACATACGTATGAACATTACTTCCTTATTTTTTGTTTTTTTGTTTTCGGGGTTCTTGTATCATGAATTACTGACAGATTAAAAAAAAACTCATACTCCATTTTTTGACTGATTACCATACTTTCCTTCTTGCAGCGCAGCTTTAGAGCTTTTATGCCAGGAAAGTAAAAAGGAAAATTATTATTAACACAATTTTTTATTTCAATTAAAATATTAAATTCTGCTTGGACTTGGAAAAAGCAGCCTTGGAAAAATTTGGGCGTTATATATATTTTTTGCTATACATGATATCACAGAGTAGCTTCTATGACATTTATAAAACCAACAAAAAGAAATTGAAATAATCTCCGCTCACATGCGTTATTTATTTTGGAAACGATTTGTGAAATGTTTTTTATTTTTACGAATTATGAAATGAAATGTAGCACATAAAGGATAGAAAACGACAGAAATTTAAATATAATAACAAACGAATAAAGGAAGTAGGATATAATCGGCGAGTTGAGACAAAAATAGGCACAGAATAATAATTCTTTGGTTTAATTTTACTATCTAGGGTGGGGAGTTTTGCACAACCCATCAGAGTTAGGTAAGTTATTCTATTGTTTTATCTTTAATGTTTTATCAACTTTGTCTGTGATATTAGTTTTGGGTTTTCTTTTGCCTTCTTGGCTTGTTTTAGTAAATTTTTATTATATGTATAATATTACATTTACACCTTGTATAGCTTCTTATTTCGGAGTTATATTGCACTTTTAATACCGGGCGATGATAACGCCCAAGCGTTTTTCGCCCACAATCAACCAAGAAAAAAAAACAGAATAATAATAGGAACTGAATTTGATGCACGTTTCATGCAAACTGAAATTAAATTACAAAGAAACATGTTAATTTAGGTAATTTTTTGAATAAACTCGATATCAAATTTTGAAGAAACCTTATATGTATGAAACATGTATTTTACAGCATAGAATTTTGATTATTTAAAAAAACTGTATAATTTATTATAATATTGTAAATTTATTATAATATTGTATATTATATCATGTAAATATATTAGTGTATTTGTTAAATTAACTACGATGATAATCTATAAAATGACGTCACATGTGATGGATTGAATGTAAACATAGCGACCATTACGTTCCTTCACGTACATTTCCTTCGCAGTTCATTATTCATTTGTCAAGAACATCTTTAGGCGGTTGGCAGTTGCAGACCCATAGGAATCATCAGATAATCGAGATTGAATTGTTGTTATTTTACATATATCTCGTTTGTAAATGAATTTATTAAAAATTAAATTCTTGTTTTAACATGGATAACGATGCTATAGATTGGTAAAATCAGTTTAATAAAATAATTATTTCAAATAATTCTTATAATGCGGAAATTTTATTTATTACGGTTCAGTTTCGTAAACTGAGTACATACAGTTAATCGTGTACAAATGCATTGTTTTATGATAGAAATACATAAAAAAAATACATTATTGTTTTATTCTAACAATCTTTTTGATGTAGCTGTTACGCATTTAAAGTAATTGAAGCAAAAAAAAAAAAAAAAAAAACAATAAACAAAGTCAAATTCTCTGAGACTAATTGCTGAATATTACTTGTACTTTTATGGAATCGGATTGATGGTGTGGAATAATATATTTAGTAGAAAGGAAATTTCTTAATTCCTAACATTCTTTTTTGTATAAAAAATGGGATGGTATGTATTCTTGAAGACGTCTGTATCTTTTCAGGAATGATCATTGTGTCATGTCAGATTACATACAATCGTAAAACTGATTGACAAAACGAATTAAAATTATGTCAATGAAAATCTTTTCAATATTCGGTGATTCGAATTCAATGGTATTGGAAAATGAAACGAGAATTTTTAGTTTAAATACCGATGATTTCTCAGTATGTTTGGAAGAAAACAAAACATGCTTTCCTTATTTAATTAAATATAAAGAAGACTAAGAACATGTTTTAGGGACTTCTTTGATAAAAATAATTAGAAATGTTTGTGTTTTAATTATACAGCCAATAAAAATTATACTTAAAATTAATTATACGTGCTCCTGAAGTATACATGACATCTCTTATCAACCGGTTTTCTTACTATATCCTCAATGACAACTTTTCCTGAATAATTAGAATACCGACATTTTGTATAGTTAATCCAAAAAACGGTTTTAAGAAAAGTAAATAAAATTATTTTGATTAAAAATCCCTAAGGCGTTACGTTGAAAAATGTTAAAAGAGTAACGCTGGCAAGCAAGGAAGATCCAACCGGTGGGCCGACCTGCCATGCCGGATGTACTGCCAGTAGGTGGGAGGGCCCGTTAAGAGTTTCAAGGACACTCCCTTGGGTTGAGTTATACTTGATTGTACGTCGGCCTAGGGGTGTAGGGGGGGGGGGGAAAGAGTAACGGTAGCAGCGAAGCTAAAATCTTGACACTTTGTAAGAATGTTCCCTTCAGCTATCATCCAGCAAAATTTTTTTTCTTGTTTAACCCTAAGCGGGTAAGAAAAAATGCAGATAGAATTCTCAAAATTAACGTATGTCATTCCAGATGGAATGAACAAAACTGGAATTTGTCAGGAATATCTAAGTAATATTTATTCAAATTTAGGATCCTACTTTGAAAGATCCCCTACGAGATTTAAGTGCTTACAAAGCAGTATATTACTTTGTTCATTCTATACTAGTGGTAGTGAAATCTTGAAATTCTATTCGCATAATAACCAAAAGTTTTTTGAAAAGCATAACTAGATTCCTGTTTTAAACTCCACAATAATGTTAAAGCTGGATTGAGAGTTGGTTGACTTAATTGTAAACTTGTACATTTTAAACCAATCTTTGGTAGAAACTAGAATTAGACGTAAAATATAACTCAAGCAATCTTGAAAAAACATTCCAGGCATTCTGTTTTAACTACCTTTAAAAAAGTCCCTTACAGCACGGCGGAAGGTGTTGAAAATTTCCACCTTATATTTAAGAAAAACTTCAAGTTTACTCAATACGACAATGGTTGTATGTTAAAAAAAAAGTTTTACATGTCTAGAATACGAGAAGCCCCATCTTCTTACAATTCCAGCAACATTTTGGTGATCCGTTGCCGTAAGGGTTAGTCATATAAAAAATTGTTTCAGAAAAAAGTTTTAGGTAATGTTTAGAGGGTTAACAAACACTTTAGACCGATTCGATACTGCGACTATTAAGGAAGGTATGATTTTTTGTCTTCAAAATCCAATTTTTTCAACCCCCTGAGCCAATGGTTAGTGATATCAAAAAACTTAATTATATAAGTTTTAGGCCCTTATCCAAAGAATAGTAGGAATTTTAACTGAATTCGATATTTTAAATAACAAGAAAGTTATAGCGATATTTTGTTTTATTAAAAAAAGCCCCTCATTACCATCTCCATGGTCCGATTTTGCGCATTAACGAACGCGACCGAGATTTTTGGTCGTTATATTTTATGTTTCAATTTGAAAGTGATTGGCGCAGAATTACAGCAGTTATCGTGTCCAAAAGAAAGTGAAAATATAGATATATACGAGTATATGTATAAATGTTTATATAAACTTTTGGACTGACGGTGGTTTTGGTGTCTGAGGGATGTGAAACGCAAAGATGTATCGAAATTTTCCGGAAGTCGAATCATGGTATCCATTACAATAGGCAGCTTTCTTATGAAATCTATCTATAATGTTAAAGATAAGATTAGATTATTTATAAAATTTATGTGAAATTTCTAAAACTAAAATTTTGGTATAAATTACGTAACACATTTAATTCTACGAAAATGTACTTCGGAATTTTACTTTAATCACTCTGAAGAGAGTGGAACTGGAAGGGGGTATATTTCCGATTTATATTTTGAATGTGTTGAAAAAAAATTACGTAACGGACTTAAAAATTCCGTTAAAAGATGAAATTTCAAATTGACTCCTTTAAACTGTATTTTGATTTATAGGCACAAAACCGTTTTATTGAGTTCGTAAAGGCAAAGATGTACAAATTTACGAAGTTTAAAAATCCAGTATATCCTCGTACGAAGAAAGGATCATCCGTGACATTTTGTGTAAAAAAGGACCTGATACTTCGCATATTGACGTTTCTGTTGTAGTTCCACAAAAAATCTTATAATTAGATATTTTTCAAATTGAATGATAAAGAAGGAATGTATTAAAATTTATTTTAGGTTTTTTACACTCCATTTTGAAATAACCTAAAAAATATACGCTGCTTTTTAGCTAGAAAAAATTCTTTGAATTTTGAAGGCTTATTCACTGATATTAATGTATTCAACCTGTGGTAGACAGGCATTTTATCCGCTTCATTGCGTTAGATAAATGTTATGCTATTTACAAAATGTGACGTACAAAGTGAATCAATAAAAATTATAAATATCTTGTCAAATTGAAAAAAAGAAATTAATTTAAATATTGCTTTTGTCAATATCTTATTTATTAGTTTAAATTTTAATGAAAAAATCATATGAAAAATTCACTTTTTTGAGTTATGTTCCGTATTAAATCCTTAGGGAATAAAGTAGGCCTGACAAAAAAGGTGGTATAAGTTAAGAGGTCTGACTAATGGAACGAAGGGTGCAATAGGGAAAAGCAACACACAACTCAACTCAGTCAATGTAACATTACGTTGTGTAATGTGTAAGAAAGGGTGATGTGGGTGGTTAGGTTTTGATGTCACATCTTTCATTATACAGAACTGCTTTTGACTTTCTCTTTCCCTAACCATCCACCTCTCATTCTTACTGAATTTGTATGTTATGTTTATTTTTGTGTGTGGGTGTGTTTGTGTATGCGCGCGCACGTGTGCGATCGTATGAATATACATATTCACATACATATCTGAGCAACACTAACAGGTAATACAACGTATGAGACGAGACAGAAATTAATTAGCAACGTAAGTCTTCACTATCCCAGCAACATCTCTAACCATTTACCCACTAATTGCAATCAAGCACTTTTCCTGAAACTTGATTGCATCCGGTCGTCTTTGGTGTATTTCTAATCCGTTCTCCGTTATACCAACCCATCACCACCAGTGTACTATAACGTTAAACTTCTACAAATAAGTTTATAGCCTCAAATTTACATTATTTATTTTGATAATTCTTTATTTAGTTACCGACAATGTACGTAACTAGTTATGAATTACTTCGGTATTATCATTTAAACCTATTAAACATAATATTTTACCGTGTAAATGTAATGGAATATTTGTATTAAATACAGTTAATATTTAAATGTAATATTTGTATTTTTTAAATGTAATATTACCCTGTTTATGTTAGAAAAATGTATCTAAATCGACTATAGAGGCTTAAATTTAAAATGAAAGTTGTGAAACATTTATTTGAGTCAGCTATTATTTGTTCTAAATCTAGCTTCTTCAAAGAACGTTGTAAAATAAAAATTTTCTGTAGTTTGTTAAAAAACTTTTTTATGCTATTATTGTTGTTTTGATAAACAACAAATAAGCTTAACTATGTATTTGTTTATTCACTGGGAAAATGTAAAACAGTATATGGAAAAACTTAAAAAGAAAACTACTTAAAAAAACTAACTTATCGCTTATTTGCAGAAAAATCCATTATAAAAGATCAAAACGTAATTATAATTACTGGTCAAATTAAAAAAAAAAGGGTCAATGAATAAACAGTTTCATTTCAGTTTTGCTTTATTAAAAAAAAATATTTTTTGTTTTTTGGACTGGTTTGATGCAACTCTCCAAGATTCGTATCTAGTCGTTTCATTTCGGTATACCTCCTACATCATACATCTCTAACAATTTGATTTACATATTCAAAACGTAGCCTGCCTGCGCAATGTTTCCCCATCTACCTGTTCCTCCAATATCAAAGTAACTATTCCAGGGTGCCTTAAGATGTGGCCTATAAATCTGTCTCTTCTTTTAACTATATTTTTCCAAATGTTTCTTTCTTCACCGATTTGCCGTCATTTGAAATCTTAGGTTTTCATTTTATCCTGATTATAATGAATCTACCGCTAAGCTTTTTGAAATACTCTACTCTCTTCCTTATCTTCTTGTTCATTGCGAAACGTACTCCTGCCAGCCATTTATTTGATGCTGAGTTAATTATTCTAAAATCATCTGACCAAAATTCGTTTATCTCTTCCCACCGAACCACGCTAATTTCTGATACACCTTCATTTAACCTACCCATTTCCATTTTTAAGTTTTCTAACCTACTAACCTTTTTTAGACGTCTAACATTCCACGTTACGACTCGTAGAATGCTAGAATGCTATTTTTTAATTTTCTGGTGACCCCTTCCTTAGTAGACTCCATTCCGAGATCCGAACGGGGGGACTAGTTTACCTCCGAAATATTTTACAAAAGTAGGCTATCTTTTTTAAATGAAAATGCAGTGAGCTACATTTTGTTGAAAAAAAAAAAACAGCTGTACTTTTTCATTGCTTTCAGCTGCGCAGTACTCAGAATATTGAATGATGTTGATATGACCGTTTAAGTCCTTCTGGCCTACGTCCTTAACAACTAATGAAAGAGCCCCTCATCATCCGCAAGGTCTCATGATTCATAGGAAGAGTTAACAAATATAACCATCCAAATCAATTCATTTGGTCGTCAGTGAGATTTGAACATTCACTTATAAAAAAAAGAAGTGAATCGCTAGAATTCCCTACCAAATATATTTTTTTTATCTGGAAATGTTTCAACCTCTATCTCATAAATGTAGAATTATCTTTTTATACTATGGGCTCAGAAAAAACAAATTTATGAAAAGGGTCTTTTCTCTTATGTGTCCCACACTCTGTTTTTTGTTATTTCTCGGGGAATATTATAAAACTTTGATATAATATCGTTTAAATCATCATATTTAATGATTAAATAATCTTGTAAAACTGTTACCCGTGTTGGTCTGTACGGCTTACAAAAAAGATAGTGATTTTGTATTGTCTATTTGTACGCGATATTAATATACCATTATTCTGGGTTTATAGTTCTGTTATTGTATCTCTTCACTGAGAGATAACAATTTTCGTCATTTACCTTCTAGCAGTTTTAAATTTTATTCTTGTGTGGATTCTCATACTGTGAGGTACGATGTATTTTATCGGGCTAGTTCTCGATAAAAATTCATGCAATCTGCTGATTGCATGAATTTCTATTGACTAATCAGAAGAAAATTAGAGGTGTAAAGAAAATTGTAGTGATAGATCAATTGTGTTTTACTCGGGGCAAATATAATATCGCCGTGTGTCATTCACAACAACTGGTATTCCGTGGAATACCAGGGGAAGATAGTGTTTTTTTTGTATGCGGTCCCGGATCGTACGACTGAAACGCTGCTGAACGTCATTCGGCAGTGTATCGACACTGGCACAGCGTTTGCGTTTACCCTAATGTTACTTTGTTCCCCGCACGATATAACTGTGTGCAGAAGACAATTTTTCTACATCAGTAACAATTTAATTATTCTCATCGCTGTAGAGTTTATTACTGTTAACATTACTAGTTCTTTGGTTAAAAAAATTATGGAGTGGATTAAGCATAACAGTATTTTCTCTTTACTTTGCTAAGGTTGTGTAATGTTTGTGAATAGATGAAGAAATTGCATTTCTTTTTCAGGTCATTCTTGTAATGAGCTTGTGATCACCTTTTTACAACTCTTGTTTTTTACAATTTTGTACTTAGCGGCATCGTCATACCGTTTTTATAATTAAGTTATGCAATATTATTTTAAGATTTATTTTAATATTGTTTAGTTTACTTTTATTTTATTTGTAGATTGTCACTTCTTTTCGTACTTTAGCTAAATTATGCTCTCTGCTAGCGCGCAAGCTTTTTGCTTTGTTGGCAGTGCCAATATTACTTTATGTATTAATAGAAATGAATGTTTTTTTTTTTCAGCTCATTTTGATTATTTTATAAAGTTTGATAAATTTTAAGATTTAGTGAATCATTGTGCTGATTTGCTGATTACAATATTAATATATTGAACTCGTACAAACTGTAAGGCAGTATGACGTGGTTTATTAAAAAAATAATCATGTTGGCGACACGACAAACATATTCCAGGCATACATTTTAGGCATCAGACGGTCAATCGCGCACAAATTTTCGTCGGTCTCATGTCGGGTACATATACTCAAACGAGTCGCGGGTTTCCGCCAAAAGGAAAAAGCGTTAGGATGCGGTACTAGAAGAGAGGTACTGGTCTCCTTTATGTGTGAAGTTTTTTAGCTAATAAATCTTGAACATCTATTTCATTCAAAAGACTTAATTAAATTATTTTAATTTTAAAATTAGTTATTAGTAATATTGTGTTTTTGTATGTTTTCATCTATGTGTTTTTATTATCACTCCATAGCTACCGTTTTTAAAGTTCTAATTATTATTTTTTTGTATTTGACT
The DNA here is from genome assembly GCF_047948215.1 of Lycorma delicatula. Taxonomy (NCBI): domain Eukaryota; kingdom Metazoa; phylum Arthropoda; class Insecta; order Hemiptera; family Fulgoridae; genus Lycorma; species Lycorma delicatula. Next base: position 63,944,377 of record NC_134459.1, on the reverse strand, counting down.
GAATAATTGTTATTATTATTATTATTATTGTGTTTTGAATATTGTATTTTTAATTTATATGTGGGTTGTTGACTTGTGGCTGTTCTTTTGTGACTTTATGTGATATTGTGCAACATACAAAGGTTTTGTGTAACTGTTCTGTTGCACAAACAAAGCAAATAAAAATAAAAAATTATTCTATTACTACTATTTACTATTAGTTTCTCTGAGAAGGAACATTAGTATATGTTGTTATATTACCTTGTCTATTTATCTATAGCAAATTCCTAAATAATGGATGAGGTAAAGCAACAAAAAACTAAACTTTTCTCTCAAATATAGTAAATATTCTCCTACTAAAGTAACGATAGTAAGCTGGTATAGAGATATCAATGAAGTTAAATCAACTATTTTCATTTCTTTATGATTTTTCCTAATTTTTGATTCGAAAGAAACGTTTTTTCTTGCCTACTAGTACCCAGTTATGTTTGTTTAGAGAAATTATTTTATATATTATTAAATTTATCTTTTGCTTGATGATTAATCCTAAAATTTTTTAAAACAAATCTGTACTCCTAATTAATAATACAGTGTAACCCCGACATAACGCGGTTATCGGGGACTTACGTGACACCCGCGTTATAGGTTAACCGCGTTACTTCGAGAAGTAAATTTTAAATCACAAAGGGGATCAATTAAAAAACAGGCAAAAAATCAAGCAATAATGGTTTAATACAAAAAGCCAGTACAGTATAATGTGTACTTATATAGAAACAAGTTAAGTGCGAATGATACGATATTTTTTCAGATATTCAGATATTTTTTGGGGGACAGGTTATAATCCGCGGTATATCGAGCCGCGTTATAGCGAGGATGTACTGTATGATGTTCAAAATTATTGTATAAAATATCTTCCTTATTTTATTCTTATGGGAACTATTTGGCACTTCATTATTACTGCATTGCTAACGCAAGAAGAAAGGTTTTCATAGACTGTCCTCTTTATTTCTCTGGCCTGTCATTCTGTCGAAATTAAAAATCGATTTATTTTTGAAAGTTCAATAGACTACAAAATTTTAGTGTTCTTAATACATCTAAGTTTGTTAATATTTTAAAAAGATCGAAAAAAATGTTATTAACATTTCTCGTGACTGGATACCTACTTTTTCCAACCCGAAACAATAATTTGTTTTACAGGTTTTTGTTTGAAAATCCCAGGTATTTTATACGTTAATATTCTCTTTTTTGTAACAATGAAGCTGTAAAAACAGTAATCATGTTTGTATTCTATTAATCTGTTCCTAATTTTTGTATATTTATAACATATTTTTTATACATTAATATATTAAGTAAGAACTAGAATAAACAACGGATTATTCCGGATAATTGAGATAAATATAATTCCTGTAACTGGTTCATTTTGGTAAATAAAATTTAAATTGAAAGCACTATCCATTGTAAAAATATAGGTCTTAATACTGTATTAAAAACATTTTTGTGTGTACAGGAGAGGATTCAAGATTAAGGCAAGACGGCATAATACGAAGTTAGCCTCGTGAAATTTGTCGAACGTAAAAATCTGCTTGCAATTGCAACTTCTCTTCTCGTATTAACTGGGATGAATTAGCAAATAGAGAGTACTATATTTTAATCCTGCAATTATTATTTTTAAGAATATTGTTATAAAACAGCTGTTTGTCCAGTTATCTTATACGGCATGTGAACAAATCTTATTGGCATGAAGAATCTACTCAAGATTTTCAAAAAAATAGGGAGCTATAAAGGTCAAAGAGGCTATGTTAAACAGATGAAAAGAAGAACTAAAAGTTCAATATTATAGAAGAAGACCATATAGATCGAAAGGAATATAGAAGGAAAATCTTTTAATTAGTTTCCTGTAGCTGAAAAGAAAAACTTTACAAAAAAATGGATTGAAAAAAAGAAAAGCTAAACAATCCAAAAAATTAAAGATTTTCTGGAAAATAAAATATTAAACCAGACGAAGTGATATTTGAATGGCCCTTGCAGACCTATCCATGAAAAAAAATTATATCAAAAAAACAATCTTAAACCCACTCTGATTCATCTAAACTTACATTAATTTAAAGTTTTCAGTCAATATATTTTAGAATCTTAACAGGTGCCTAGGATACATCATAAACAAAACATGACCATGATCTTAGAATTATAATAATTAAATGAGAAATTATTCTAAAAAGTAAAAAGATCTTCAACATTTTTAAAATTATAAATATCCATTAGCAATAAACCTCCTAAATTACAACCAAAATATTAACAGGTTAAAGCGTTTGAAATAATCGATTTACAGGGAAAACGTATTTAAAACTTGTTACTTATCATTCATCTAATTTAAACCATGGGTTTAAAATAGTTAAGGTATTTAGTAAAAAATTTACTGATGGGTATTTTTTATCTTAAACGAAAATCAAACAATTGGCGTATTCAATTGAAGTTCTAACAAATAATAAAAGCAAAAAAAAACTTTCTGTAAAAAAATTAAATTAAATTAAATACGTACTTGTTAAACTCCTACACTGCCGGTGTAAAAAATGCCATCATTAAAAGTCATACGTTTCTGTAGTTTTCTAAAACGTATTCATTATAAGAACATCACTTAGAAATAATTTTCTACTTAAAAGTAATGAACTAGTTTACATATATTTCTACATTTAACTTTGGGTTGTTAACTTTTTAATTTTTTATTAGATTAAGGGGATTCTTTAAGATTAGAAGTGACCGAAGAAAAATTTAAATAAATAAAGTATAATTCTACGTAAACTATCTTTCTATTATTGTAGACTTACTAATAGTTTTAAAAAAAAGCAATTTGAGATCGACACTAGTGTAATGGAAAAATTATTTTAAAATTTACAAACATAATTTATATACATTTTTACATTTATTTAGTCAATTAAACGGTTTATTATACAACTCAATTTTAATCTTATTAATTTTTATATTTATATCATTCAAAATCAATTTATTTAAATGATTGGGACTTGTGGCAGGGTCCTGTAACTCAGCTGCAGTTGAGAGTCGGAAAATTGATTCTAGTTAACCTATACGTTCCATCAAATTAATATAATGAATTACGATTTATGTCCGCAGTCAAAAAATTATTTAGGATAGCTAATTGATAGAATGCCCCATTACTGAATGTTTATTGATGGAGAATAAATTCTTAGAATATTAAGAAAAACAATAAATTTTTTACTGATGGGGTAATACATAAAATTATTTGATGATAAATAAAAACACGATAATACGTTTTAATAAAACGATGGGAATGAGAATGAAATATAGTTCCTGATGTATATTAGAATAAAAAATCTGATGTAAACACTCCTTGTACGCCTGTTAAATTACAAATACACATTTTAATGTAAATGCATTTGAAACTCAACGAGGTCTATTTTTCTGTCAAATAATTAAATAAAATGATTTAAAAAAAAAATAAATATACAATTTTAGAAGATTTTAGTAAGAAAATTAAAGAATAATATTCTTCTAAATTATACTTTTCAATTACTATTAAAGAATAAGATGTTTCACCAAATTTGATGTGGGCACCACATGACTTTGTTGTTCACCTATTAAATTACATATGCACATTTTTAAATGTACGTAAAATTTTATTTCACTAATAACTTCTGATTTAAAAAAAAAATTGTTATTGAATATTTTTATCACATACACACACACACACACACACATATATATATATATATATATATATATATATATATATATATATATATATATATGTGTGTGTGTGTATATATATATATATACACACACACACACACACACACACACACAGAGAGAGAGAGAGAGAGGGAGCGACGGGGGTTAAAAAAAACAAAAGATGAAGTCTGATTCGAACCGATTCCCTTCCCTTTAAGATCCGAATATTTCATTAATTAAAATTTTTATTTTAATTTCGATTGCAATAAAAAAGGATTGCAATCACAATAATTCTTTACTTCGTACAATCATTAAACTGGTTAGCCTAGATACAATTTTTTTTTGTAAAATTATCAATTATTTTAAGAAACATTTTTGAAAATTTTTAATTACTTATTTTTTAGGCAATTTTTTTAAGAAATGTAAAATTATTTTTTTAAAAAATAATTACTACAATTAGACATTAAAATGGTGATCTTAACGAAAAATTTTATTTCTATAAAAATTTATTATTAATTTGATATTTTTATCTCTAAAATATTACGGATTTGTGAGTGACAGCAGTCCCGAGTGATAAGGTACAAAAATATTAAAGCTATGCATAATATTTTTTATAATCACGTATATATATTCATCAAATTTCAAATTCTACTCGGAAAAATTGGTTAATGTATATATTAATTTTAATAATAAATTATTCAATGTTTCATGTTTAAAAGTACACGTTTATTAATTTCATTGTATCTACTGATTGTTTGACTGTCGAATAATGTATAAGTTTAAATTTAAAAAAAAAATTAAAAATAAATTAAATTTTTAAACGGTTATTCATCTGTTCATTCATCTACGGTGAAATCCGTTCATTAATGTATACAAGTTTTATACTTTACAATTTTATGCGTGTTTCTTTTACCTAATATTATAATAATTGAATTCTTAAAAAATAATTAGTTATTAATTATTTTTCTATTTAATAATCGGTAACGCTTTTTGATTTTCGGCTTTTGTTCAGAACTTTGAACAAGTAAAACACTGTAACAAATGTTTGCATGTTAATTACTTTGAAATAAATGTTTACAATTCAACACTCATTAAATACAATTGTTCATAATTATTTCGCTCATATAATAATTATAATCTTTTAATTAACTTTTGAAGCCCTTCTATTTCTTCCAAAGCTAGATTAGTAACAACCAATTTCCGGTTATAGAGTTTGGAAATTGGCATAAAACATTCACTCCATTTTGATACTGTGTATTCATTGAAAACCAGATCATATGGATTGTTAAGTATAATTTCGTGATAATCGCAGTAGTAATTCTGGAATACAGTACCCCACCAACAAACAAACAGTTGTAAGTCGATCACAATTGGATTGGTTATTGGTGGAACTCCAATCAAACATCTGAATAGTAATGGTTTTATTGCAGGAGAGAATGTTTATTTATTTGCTAATGATGAGCCGTCTTTTTTGAAAGGGTGTATGTAGTTTAAACTTTGGCAAAATGTTTTCAGCAAAATATATCGAAGTGTCATTTTTCTGTATGGTGGCCCAGGCAAAACGTGTTGTACAGCTAATAACTGCATACAGTTATATAAATAATTACGAATGCATAAAATATATATACGTATACATATATATATATATATATATATATGTATAATATAAGATACTCACCTTTACTTCCAGACACACCCTGTCACCTGTGTGACCGTAACATCCAGAACTATGAAACGAACGTCACTGAGTCGCTTTATTGGTAGATTTTAATTAATTATTGTTTTTATTTAATTTAAAATTATATTTTATTAATTTGATTGATATGTGAAGGAAAATATTTAACGTATCCTATTTATTACCTTTGACAGATATATCAAAAAATACCTATGAAAGTAATTTAGTTGGCTAAATCAACCATCCCATTAAAATGAAAAATAAAAACTTTTCCACAAATACATTGTCCATTATACCTTATATTCGGACTATAAGCAAGAATACTAGAAACAGTATGATTTATTATACGAATAGAATTAAAACAACTAAAATCAGTAATTAAAAATGATCAACACACATTTTAATAAATAATTTTTCATTATTAGATAATGGCACATTTCCTTATGGCACGTTCCTTATTCCTTGCCAATAAGGAATGGCGCATTCTTATTGTTATCCATGGCGCATTCATTATCCATAAAAAATTTCCTTAGAAACACGGTTGATCCGTGGAGAGACGTAGAATCAGGCTTTTTAAGAAGCCTCAGCTCAACCTTCAGGTAGAATAAAATTCTCAACTGCCATCCGTATGTTAAATATTTTTACATTTCTAAATTTCTTTATATTTATTAAACAGATATATGTCAATTTATATAAATATGTTTTAAAATTTATTTGTTTAAAAATTTGTTAAATGAAATGGCTGGGACTCGTGGCAGGGTCCTGTAACTCAGCTACGTTGAGAGCCGGAAAATTGATTCTAGTTAACCCATACGTTCCATCAAATTCATTAAAACAATTATGATTTATGTCCGCAGTTAAAAATATCATTCGGATGTTAAATTTGATAGAACACACATTATGGAAAGCTTCTCAATCAAGAATAACTCATGAACCCCGCATATTTTAACCAAAAAAAAAAAAAAAAAAAAGGAAAAGTGGGTTATGTTTATTAGTAAACAAATGAGAGTACTGCAGCAGTTTAATATATAATAAAATATTACGCTGTTGAACTGGTAGTAATTAAAAGGAGGTAAAAAGAGAATGGTTCTCTTAATTATTTAAATAAAAATATTGTGCAATGTGATATTAAAATATAAATAATAACTAAAATGTTGTTCTCACATGTGTGTGTGTGTGTGTGTATGTGTGTGTGGTTTGTGTGTTTAAAAAAACAAACTATCCTCATATTGGTTTATTAGTGGAAAAAGACAGTAATTTGGGGGAAAGCCGTGTATATAATTAATAGGTAAATTTGTGCAGTTATAAAATATCACTTGTTTAAATAAAGTACGTTAACAACATTCACGTATTGTAAAATACGCTTCCCTTCTGGTTTACTAGATACAATTTTCCTTTTGCAAAAATACAATCGGGCAATTTAGAAGCGTGGTTGATTGAGATGCTGCAAGTTGAAACGTTGATATTAAATATATTGCGATATCTATTTTTGAAATAAATATTAAAATATTTGAAAGATAGAATAATATATTAATATATTAATTTTTGTTGTTTAATTTTAATTAATCCTATTTTTACTGTAATCTTTATTTAGAATATTACCAGAAATGCAGCGCGCATAAAAAAAACCCGTTCTCAAGAAACGCAGACCAGATACTTTTGTCTGGTAAGCGACGCAAATTTTGATGTAGGAAAACTACATAGCATGCTAAGAGTTTTATTTGGAGTTGTAACTAGTGTGAGAATAAATAATGTAAAGTTTTTTCATTACGTTTTTCAAATAATTTTATTGAATTATCGCTTGGAAATTCTTTAAGTATTACAGTGTTATTTTGCTATAATAATAATAATAATAATCCAATAGTAGTAAATCATTGGATTAAAATCATTTTTTTTGGTCTTCAGTCACTTGACTGGTTTGATGCAGCTCTCCAAGATTCCCTATCTAGGGCTAATCGTTTCATTTCGGTATATCCCCTACATTGTACATCTCTAACAATTTATTTTACATATTCCAACCGTTGCCTACCTGCATAATTTTTCCCATCTACATGTTTCTCCAATATTAAAGTGACTGTTCCAGGATGCCTTAATGCGTGGCTTATAAGTCCGTTTCTTCTTTTAACGATATTTTTCCAAATGCTTCTCTCTTCATCAATTTACGGCAACACATTTAAAAATCTCCTAATCTTTTCTTCTCAGGTACTCCGATCGTCCAAGTTTAACTTCCATATAAAGCTACGCTCCAAACATATACTTCCAAAAATCTTTTCCTGACGTTTAAATTTATGATGTAAGCAAATTATATTTTTGACTGAAAGCTCGTTTTGCCTGTGCTATGCAGCATTTTATATCACTCCTGCATCGTCCATATTTGGTAATTCTACTTCCCAAACAACAAAATTCTTCTATCTTCCTAATCTCTTTTCTTCCTATTTTTATATTCCGTGGACCTTCTACATTATTTCTACTATATTTCATTACTTTCATTTGTTCTTCTTTATTTTCATCCATGCCATTCATAGTTTCTTCTAAATCTTTTTTACTCTCGACAAGAATTACTATATCATCAACAGACCGTAACATCTTTATCTTTTCACCTTGCACTGTTACTCCAGTTCTAAATCGTTCTTTAACATCCTTAACTGCTAGTTCTATGTAAAGATTAAAATGTAACGGGGATAGGGAACACCCTTGTCAGACTCCCTTTTTTATTACTGCTTTTTTCTTATGTTCTTCGATTTACGTGATTTACAAAAAAAAAAAAAAAATAGTCTACTGTGTTGATTATTATAGACTTTGAATCAAAATAATTTTCATAAATTCAGTTTAGATTTATTAAAATTTTGATTTTTAATTACATTTTTATTTTTATACATGGGTTTACGGATATGATGTCAAAATTAAGGCTCAATCGTCCCAGTGGAGGAATTCTGGATCACCAAGACCGAAAAAAACTCGACAAGTACAGTCGAATGTGAAGATTATGCTCACTGTGTTCTTCGATTTTAATGGCATAGTGCATCATGAGTTCTTGCCACAAGGTCAAAGGTCAATAAGGAGTATTATCTACAAGCTCAATGTAGTTTGCGTGAAGCAATCCGAAAAACAAAACGCCCGGATTTGTGGCGAAACAATTCATGGCTTTTGCACCAAGATAATGCGCTTGCTCACACTATGCAGTGCTTGTTCGACAATTTTTAGTCAAAAACAACACGTAATGATACCCCAGCCGCCATATTTGCCAGACAAGAACAAGGTAAGTCGTGTGACTTTTTTATATTCCCAAAAATAAAGAGAACCTTAAAGGACCGTAGTTTTACAAGCACATATGAGATTACAAGCGAATATCACTATTCCAAAGATCGGGTTACAGAAGTGTTTCGGGGATTTGAAAAAGCGCTGGCATAAGTGTATAATATCTAATGGGGATTATTTTGAAGGGGGGTAACATTAATGTAGACGAATAAATAAAATTCTTTCCAAAAAACAAAAATTCTCGTTACTTTTTGAATACTTCTCTTACGGCTTTCGACACCTTCCTACCTACAAATTCATTATTAAATAAATGAGAATGATGTGTTTATGAAGGATTGTGTTTAAGAGTCCTGAATAAAAATGTAATCTTATGCGCAAAACAGTTTTTAGATTAAAATCCGCATTAAAATCCCACAGTAACTACTATCAAAATATTCAGACTTCAGAAGTGGCCGACCGAAATCAGAGCTGATACTGATTGGTCAAGAACGACTCAACCAATTTAGATTAAATTTTAACATGCATATCTTTCTTTTCTTTTTTCTGTTTAGCCTCCGGTAACTACCGTTTAGATAATTCTTCAGAGGATGAATGAGAATGATATGTATGAGTGTAAATGAAGTGTAGTCTTGTACATTCTCAGTTCGACCGTACCTGAGATGTGTGGTTAATTGAAACCCAACCAACAAAGAACACCGGTATCCACGATCTAGTATTCAAATCCATGTAAAAATATCTGGCTTTACTAGGACTTGAACGCTGTAACTCTCGACTTCAAAATCAGCTGATTTGGGAAGACGCGTTAACCACTAGACCAACCCGGTGGGTTAACATGCATATCTAAATTTAAATGAAACTGATGTAGTAGTATGGAAATTTTTGACCCTCAAAGATTTATATATAAGCATATGTATATATATATAAAACGGGATATGTTTATATGGATGTGTTTTATTTCATTAAAAAACTATTAAACTATTAGCATATTTGGATAAACATATAGTTTTTAGATGCTTTAATCTCTTTCAGCGGATCTGTCAAGTGTAGTCAAAGTCCCGTGTGTTTTCGATAGAAAATATATCGAGTAATGATATCGATTTTACTTGGCCGATTCTATTTTTTCTATAGGAAACCCATACCGGACATATTGTTTTCATCCTACAACCAATTCTACAGTATGAATTCAGTAAGATACAAAACACTATTAAGAATTCTATTTAAAAATAAGTTGTGATGCATTTCATTACATTTCTTTTGTTGGAATCTATAACATAAATGGTTGGCAAAAAACATTAGCTCAATATATATGTGTTTAGGCATGTATGTAGAAAATATGTCTTATGTTGCAGTACAACGTAAGACATATTTTCTTCAAAAGAAACTTCATATAGTAGGAAAGCTTGAATATATATATATATATATATATATATATATCCATGTTTTACATAGAGTCAAGAATGGAATTATCCATAGAGTTCCATATAAATAAAGTCATACTTGCTTTTAATAATTTTTTTTTGTAAAAAAAAGAATGATCACTAATTTTTTTAGGACAAATCGGAAACAAATTTCTGTTTTGTAAAGCGTGGTTGTATGCGTGAACAGTGTTCAATAAAAATATTAAATAAATCATAAAAAGTACTTGACAGGGTGTGTTTTATTTATTTATATATATATGCATGTACAAAATTCTGAGGCTCAAAAATTTCCAACTACTACATCAGTTTCATTGAAATTTAGATATGCACGTTAAAATTTGATGGTAAATTGGTTGAGTTGTTCTTGACTGATCAGGATCTGCTGATCTCCATCGGTCCACTAAATCTAAATCTAAATCTGATGATGTCTGAATATTTTTATAGTCAAAGTCTACAGTTCTAAGGTACAAATTCTAGTAAAGGCAGTTACTTTTTTTATACGGTTTTGAATAGCAGATCGTGGATACCAGTTTTCTTTGGTGATTGGGTTTTAATTAACCACACATCTCAGGAATGGTCGACCTGAGACTATATAAAACTGCACTTCATTTACTTTCATACATATCATTCTTTGAAGTATACTAATAGAACAGTTTCGTCTATTTCAAACTGGACACCAAATTAAGAACCAACCCTTAATTTAGCGTTAAATTTAACAATTTTAATTGCGTGGTAATCTTTTGGTACTGATTTTTTTTTAGTTTTTACTGTTTTATAACTTTTTTAATTTTATATTATATATTTGTTTTGTTTTTAAATAAAGAAATGTGTAAATATACAAAGTATATAATGTTACTCGTCTTGAATGCAAAAGACGAGAAATAAAAATCTTCATGAAAATATGAGAAGAAAGACAAAGAAATGACGTCAAGTGACAAGTAAAGTGCGTTTAGTTGGGGGCTATATTTGAATTCCTGGAATATGTATTCTAACTTTTCGTAAGTTTTCCAATTAATTTCATCATTAGAACGATTTTAAGGTTAATATCCGATGCTAAGTAAATACTAAAAAGACAAAAACCATAAAATTTTCCTTAAATCAAGTCCTTGACGATATAATTTTGCGTTTTAAATTTACCACTTAAATTGTAAATTTAAGGGCCAACAGAAAAACACCCTCTTCAAATTACAAAAAAAATTAATCATCAAAATCGGTACATCTGCTCGGTAATAAGTCCTGAACAAATTCATTAAAAATATAAGTACGACTCCAAATGAGAGGCCTTTTTTTACTGAAGTCAGTTAAAATTGAATTATAAAAATTGAAATCCTGTTCATACGTAACGTAAAATTAAAATGGAATTTGAAAATTCATCTTTAAACATTGTTGTTCTTCTTTAGAAATAAAAAATTTATTCTATATTTTTTCACGAAAAAGTAAATTACTCAGGAAATTCTCTTCCACTAATAAAAAATAATAATAGTGTAAATAATAATAATAGTAATAGTGTTTCTAAAAATATTGCAGCTTAATTATAAAACAGTTATTTTGTTTGAAATATTTGTCTAATTAATTAATTAATCATATTAAATTAATACAGAAAAATCTGATCTGCACACCATATGATTTCCTTGAGCGCCTATTAAATAAAATACACACATTTTTTTGTAAATGAAAAGTATATAAAATTTTATTTCAATAATGTCTGATATTTTTTTATTTTTATTGTTATTGAATTATTATTTATCGTAAAACTTTTTTACAATCAGAGGTTAATAATTATTAATAAATTAATATATTTAAATTTTAAAAAAAGTTAAAAAAAAAAGAAAATGAAGTCTGATTCGAACCGATGTGCCTTCCCTTGTAAGATCCAAATATTTCATTAATTAAAATTCTACTTGGCTATAACTCTGGAACCAATGAAAATAAGTACCACTTATATCTTTGAAAAGCCCTCAATGAGGGCTTATTATTGCATTTAATAAAAAGTCCAAAATCCAGATTTATTTGGATTTTTGGCTTTTTTGGACACTTTATGTACAGTCGATTACAACCAAAAGAGAAGATGCACAACTAAATGTTACAACAGTACTAAATCCAAAATTTCAACAACCTACGGCTAATCGTTTTTGAGTTATGTGAGATACGTACATACATACGTACTGTACGTACGTACAGACGTCATGCCGAAACTAATCAAAAATGGATTCAAGGGTGGTCAAAATGGATATTTCCGTTGAAATTTGATAACCGAAATATTTCGCGATCACAACACACTTCCTTTACTTCGAACAAGGAAGTAAAAATAATAAAACAAAATACTTGTATTTTTCTACCAACAATAATCTTTAAAAAAAAATTACGTAAATAAAATAAATTTTTCATTTCTTCAATTTTGCTTTTTTTTTATCAAGAACGCTGAAAGAAAATTTATAAAAAAAGTGTGATATGATAGGATATTTGTAAAACAACAAAGAATAGAGTAGCGACTGAAAAGAAGTTAAATGTTATTTTGGCACAGTGCCTTTATCAGCTTCTTTACCCTTAACCTAGTTTATCGATCGATCTTTTTATATTCGTATACCTAATTCTATCTATTTTCTTATATGCTATATCATTTATTTTTAATAAACTCAAACACGTCTGTTATTTTTTAAATCTTTCATATTCCTTACATAAGTGTGACTGTATCTTCAAGAAGTAGGAGAAATTTTAAAACAAGTTTAAAGTAAATGTTTACAAATTATATCGCTCGTTTTTGCTACGATTAGAAAAAAATACTATTTCTGTTTTGTACGGGAAATTCATCTTTTAATAAAATTAATCAGCAGCGTTCTCATTAAATTTATAGTTTTGTGCTTGAAAGGGTTTATACGCTAAGCATTATTCCAATTGGAATTTTTTTTTGGACGGTTACGTAGATAGCCAAAACACCCAGAATTTGGTGCATCAAATTCCAAATTTCCTAATAGAATTCTCTATATATTTACACAATTAAAATCACAAATAAAGTAGAATGTATTCCCTATTACTATTTTAAATATACATTGATTTTTCGAAGCGACTTAGTTTTTATATCTGTGAATTCAGGTTAAGATATTGGAAATTTTTAAAGTATTACAATAATGTCTTAGAATTAATATGGTATTGAATATAATTTGATAGATGGATAAATCATGGACGTTCTTCCAGTTTAGTAGTCGATCAATTCAATACTGAGAAATACGGGTTTTAAACCGTAGAAAAAATGATTATTATTAAAATAAATTATAATTCATAGACGTGTAAAACTATCATATCCTAGATTGTTCATTTTTAGGCTACATAACCTGATTTATTTCCGGAATCAAACGACAAAGCTATAGTTAATTTTTTTAGGTATACATTTTTTTGAAAGAATTTTAATAAATTCCTAGTAACTAAATAGAACCGTACAAAACATTAAAAATTCTTATTTCAACAGTTTAGAATACACTATGCCGAATTTGAATGTACGTGAGTAGTTTTAAAATTTTTATAATTTAATTTTCTCCTCCTGAACGAAGAAAATATAGTTATAGTTAATGGATTATCACAAAAGGATACATTAATTTCTACTTTCCGGGCATCATAGCTTATAAGTTATGTTGCAAAAATAAAAGTGTGGTAATCAGTCAAAAAATAGGGTATGGGTTTTTCATTTCTCGACATGTTATGACCCAGGAAAAGCTTGTACCGGTTGTAATCAGTGTCGCCTAAAATGCAAGCATTGTCTTTAACACACGCGCATCAGTCATAAGAGAAATTGCTAGTTCTTGGCTAGCGCGAGTGGACTTTTCGGTCTTCACTGCAAAGCCTCTTGAATTCATTGTACAACATCTTCCTGTGAATTGCATATCCGCACTGGTTTCTTCCCTTACGTAAACACCTCAATTTTCAAAATTGTTTTTATTAGCAACAAATAGCCAAAGGTCAATCCTGAAACGCTGTTGAATCTCAAGTTGAATTGTTATTAAGGACTTTGTCTTGATAGATTGTAGAACACAAAACGCCTTCTATGTCATAGACGCTATGTTGATGACGACTTACGTTTGAGTGTTGATATTGCATTGCACTCTTGCAACAGCTGGTATTTGAAAGTCTAGGACGCGCACAATCAAATGGTGGAAACTTCATTCATCATGCATCGTTGCACAGGTGTATGGTTTTTAAATCGGGTCATATTTTTGATATATGTTGTAATATATAAGGTTTTATTCTGTTTGTTAGAGCATCAAACAACAGTGAATTTATGATTAGAAATGTAATCAATAGTAAAATGATTTCTTGGATTTAAGAGATCTAGCGACTCTTAGACCGAGTCATCCTTATAACTAAGGATTTGGTGAAACCAAAATTTTCTTCAATATGGGACTAAAAACGATGTCCAAATAAATCGGATACAGTTTAAAATATTCGAGGGGCAAGAAAAGACTTTTTTACCAATGCCTTTGTTGGTTTAATTTTAATTTTTTTTTATTTTTATGGTTTAAAAAATAACTGTAATGGTAGAATTACGTGTATTAATAATGTTATGTGTATTAATAAATTTTATTAATTTACTTTAAAATTTTTTTCCATGGGTTTTCAGAAATAAAAGAACTAACTTTGTGTCTTATTTGGTTAAAATTGATTAAAAGTTATCTTCTTCCATAAAAAATATCTTAAAATAACACAAAAAAAGGATTTTATTTTTTTAATGATTGCATATTGTTTTGATTAGAATAATGACAAGCTTTATTATTTTTCTTTTGAATAAATATTTTCCCTATAATTTTTCACTAGTTAAATAATTATAGAAATTTAACAATAACCCAGCGTGTTTTATTGAAAAATAAAAACCCAATCTTACAGCAATTTTTCTCCATATAAAACTAAACTAGTATAAATAAAAGGATATTTTATTATTATGACAAAACGCCTTAATTACGTTTTTTCTTTTAAATATATCCCCAGCTAGATTTAATTTTAAAATACTATTTAGATTTTATTTTATTATTTTTTTTTTTGTATTTTTAATTCTATCTCAAAAACTAAAAACATGTTTTTGAAAATTATTTCTCCAGTTTTCATGAAAAATAAAATCATAAAATTAGTTGATTTTGCTTCTATTAATTCTTTATTCCTTCATTTTTTTTTTAGGTGAAAAAGATTGACAAAAAAATTTCACCTTTTCAACTAAAAGTAATTTACATCGATTTATCTATAATTTTATGAGAGAGAATAAATTATATCTAATTAAAACTGACCAGTTTCTGTTCAGCTTCATATTTACTTTCAAAACTATGTCGTTTTCATCTCTTTCGTTTCTGTTTCTTTATTTAAGACTTGTAACATAACTTTTTTTTTTAAATTTCATAAGGGGAGATTCCGATCTACATAATTGTGAAGTATTATTGTTTGAAAATTACGATCGATAATATTGTTTTTAAAATTTGTAAGGTTGTTCGTCCACATATAAATAATACGGAAAATTTTTGTTCATTAAAGCTCCATTACGTATGTGTGGAAGTTTCAACGTGGGTTCGTTAAATATAACAAATAAAATATCTCACTTGCTATTTTATTAAAATGTTACACTTAGTCAACTTGATGGAAAACTAATTTTCTATTGTTTTTTTTTTTTGTTTTATGCAATATTTACTTTTCATATAAACATTTCTGATCTTTTAGACGATAAATTTAACAATATTCTAAAAACGTTGTCCAGCAATATTTAAAAACTTTTAATATCGATGTACACATACATATATCAATTACTTTATAACAGACCATCATTTCACAAACGTGTGCAGTAACTGCTTAGAGAATATGGAAACAAAAATGTTAAAATATTCGGTAACATAAAGTAAACTAAAGGTAGCTTTTCGTTAGTCCCTTTTTTGTTTAATAAAATATTCAAGTCACGTATCTTATAAATCTATAATAGAACAAGCCGCAAGAGACGGTTGGCTGGGCACAAAGATATGTTCCTTATTTTTATTAGCAGTATCAGAAGAAAATATTAATACATAATATACAATATACAACAGTTACAATAGACACTTGCAATAGGTCTATACTTGTAGCCATATGACGTTGAATAACTGTTAGATTAGAAGTCATTAATCCACATTATTCTGCATGAAATCTTAACATGTTCGCTCGGTAAAATAATTTGAATATAAAACAGGAGCATTCGGTGTACATCAATCAGATATTATCCTACTTCATAATTAAATAAAAGTGAAGTCACCTGACAACAATACTATTGATGGTAAAAAATTATAAGGAAATCGTATTTTTACTAAGAGCTATCTAAAATGTATTTTCATCAATTTTTTCGTATTTTCTTCGGCTTTAAGCTCATTACCGACATCAGTGATTTCAAGTAATAGACTTCAACCAATTTAATAATAATTCTGGTATTTATAGTAATTATCTTTATGAAAAGAATTATTTATAAAATATATTTTTTTTTTAAGACCATGATTTCTTTGCTAGCGTATTATCTATTCAAATATTTATTTATGAAACCCTACTACGTTTTGAATTTGACCAATCTCTTTGTGAAAACTGAACTTTGTAACGAACCGCAAGAGTTATTAGATTTAATAAATAAAGAACTAGTCAGATATACGTTATTAAAAAACAATAATAATAAAGAAGAAAAAGGGCAGATAAAAGGATTCATTTCTCTTTGAAAAGCTGCTTTACGTAAAAGATAGATAGTCAAGTTATAATAAATAAAAAAAAAAAATTGCCGTTTATAATAAAACAAAAATAAAAAATTAATACATTTATGGAAAACAAAGAAATCTTTTTGTTAGAAAAATGTAATTGTTTAAATTCACTTTTGTTTTAATTATGTACTTTAATTAAATATTAAAACGATTTAATTATTCGCTGAAGAAAAATATATTCGGTCTGTATGTATTTATGTGATAGTAACTTCCGTGGCGAAGTAATAGTCCCTTCTTCTTTTATGCTGAGGTTGTGAGTTCAAAATCCGTTAGAGATGGCATCTTTCGTTAGTTAATTAACGTTAGAAAGTGCATCCAGCTATAAATTCCTGAATAAACCAGAGAAAAAGGACACAGAGTATTAGTTTGACTTTTGTTTTACACGCGCGCGCACACACACACACACACACACTGATAGGTTGCGTATATGCCTATTTTTTTAAATTCTTTCTTAATAAACTGTTTTCTTACATCAATTCAAAAGCGTAACTAACTGTAATCAATACTGAAGTTGCATATAGAAAAAGACGTCAAATTCCTTTCTCTTACCATTTACAAAAAAGAAAATACCACATTTTTCAATAGCTAAGTGAGTTTAAATCACTCAGAATTCCGCGATTTATTAAATGTGTTTTTTCATACCTAATTTTTTGACATTTTTACAGTTTAAACTTTAACATTAAATTAGATGATAAACGTTAACTAAACAAAAGATAGAAAAAAATATTAATTTTTTTATAATTTATTTATTTTATTTTTGTGACTGTGGTACCTAATAACAAAAGTGAGATGTACACCGAAAGTGAGGTGTACTCTCTGTGGAGCATGGAATTATGGTAGCTCTGGCACGGGATAGCCTCGTCCAGGAGTGGTGGGACGCTCCGGCGTCTCATCACCGATGAGTGAACGGGGACTCCTGGCCATGGGGGGTAAATAAGACCGGATGGGGGATCCCTTCGGGGTTTCCCCATTAGGTGTAAGGCGGGGGGGGGGGAATGTAAGACTAGTCTCGGTGAGGGATCCTTCTTGGGGTTCCTCACTAGAGGCGAGGCGTAAAGACCGGATTCCCGGTGGCGATCCCTTTGGGGTCCGTTTATTTGAGGCATGGCGACTACTTGAAAGACCGGATCCCGGCTACCTGGTGGGACTTTGAGTTCTGCCGAGGTTGTTTGAGGCGATGGCACCCCCGGAGCTGTATTTATTCTTAATTGCTCTGGGGGGGGGGGTTAAAAGAGAAGAAAAAACAATATAAACAAAACATTTATGTATTTAAAAAAATAATTAGCTTACTGTAGACATGTAAGGTCAAATCATGTACATTTAAAAAGAAAAAAAAAAGTTTGCTACGAAAAAGTCCTTGATTTACAATTTTTCCAGTAATTTTGTTTGTGGTTTGTGCAAAATTATTTAGAGGATAAAATTAATGACAAAATGATATTTTTAACTTTTTACTGAATAAAAGACAACATTATTTAATAATTTCTTTGTTTAATAGAAAAATATTTTTAAATAGCAAACGATATTTTAGAAGGGAAAACAATTTTTATAATTATTTTTTACCATGTGGAAATATTTGAGTAATTTTTTAAAATTTTTTTTAGGACTATGATTTCAGTTTTCTGAGCCCACAAGTATTTAGGAAAACTAAATATCATCAAATGAAAAACAAAAACAAATATAAACCAATGAACCGAAAACATTTTTTCATTTATCTAGTATTTAATCTAAAGATAACGAGAAACAAAAACCATTCTTAGCGAAATGTTTATTTGTAATATTAGTTATATGCACAATACATAGATAGCACTAGCCACGAAAAATTAGACTGACAAATAAAAACAACCAATCACACGAATGAATACACGGGAATAAGCGGAATACTAAAATGTACACCACTTGCAACATATATTCGATGGCAAATTGTAATACGGTGATCCCTTCGTAAAGAAAAACGTTATAAAAATTTTCATAAATGTATTTATGTACATTGTACGTAGTGTGTGTGACCAGTATTTTGATTAATATTTTCGGATTGGTTCAACATCAATTCTTTGAAAATTGGCTTACAAAATTTCTATACGTGGAGCATTGATGAATAAAAATAATTTTTGATTATAAAAATTCCAATGTAAGAAAGTACGTGTTAATTAAACGGGGTGTTATACACACATATGCATTATCATATAAATAGAATGTGTTCTTTGTATGTAAACACCAATGTTGGGTTTTTCTTTTGAGAAAATGACACAATTTAGATAATGTTTCCTTTTACAGTTGAGAGTAATATTCTTTAAAAATAAACGAATGATCCCTCCAATCTATGTGTGTAGACGTATATAGTGTGAGCACTTTTAATGAAATCGATCAATGAAAATAACTCGTTTATTTTCGTTTATAACCAAGTAAGGTGGTTTAAATTACTATTAGAAAACAAACACGACTGGATAAAGTGAAAAGAATCCTAAGCGGCAGTTTCTTTAGCGATTTTCTTCTAAAACGATTATTTCGTTTTGAATAAATGAAACCGTTCTAAAAGTCGAGATGCGCGATAAGCGTTTGAAAGAATGAAACGGAAAAAAATTCTGACATTCTGCTGTTGATTATGTTGGCAAAATTAATTTGCATAATTTTAAATTAATCCATGCTATTTTTTCTTTCATGTTTGGAATTAAATTCATACTTCATAGACAATGTATTTTGGATCATGAATAATGAGTGTAGTAACATTTAACAAAATTTTTTTTATCCGCATCAGATAATAGATTCGTATTTATTTTTTGCATTCGAAGAATATTTGTGTATATGTTTATATATATATATATTTAAAAGAGTACGTAAGAGTATTTAAAAGAGTATATTTAAAGGGTAAAAGAGTATTTACAAGAGTAGAGATCTGATTAAGCTTATTTAATATGCACTCATATTTTTCAGTTTTATTAAAACAAGGCAGTCATAAATACGTTTTTGAAATATTTTCCAGCAATCAAGGGGCTTGTTTAATTTTATGAACGTAAATACAAATACAAATACCTTTAAATGAAAATAATTTGAAAATGTTAATTATTATTACCCTTGATAGAATTGTATATTTTATTTAAATAATAACGATTAATAAGTCCAATTACTAATAACTGTTAACGAAAAAGTACATAAAATCTTATTCTTGAAAATGTTTGTTTAAAACGTACCCAATATGGTGTAAATATTATGTTGATAAGAGCCCTTATATTTTTCAATAACTAAACTATTTTACTTTTACTATTACAAAAACACCTATTATTTGTTTGTGATGGATGTTTTCGTTTATTACTAGTGAAATTTATTTTTAATTTCAGTGTCGAATTGAGGGTAACGATTTATTATCAAGTATTATTATATAATAAACAATTTTATCTTCTATGTTGTCATAATTTTTGTTTAATATATAAACTCTTTTTTTCATTAAAACAAAAAAATAAAGTGAACCTTACTGGGCGACATAAGACTTTGTCTAGGCAGTTGCTATGAAGTGGCTTCGGGTTGGTCCGGGTAACAGCTGTAAAACGGCTTGTGTGAATTCTTCTTCACCAATTACTACGAAACGCGTGTCTTTTGGAATATTTCCCATGGGATCCCAGGAAAGATCCGACACAAGCTGATTAGGGATAAGATCGTTGATAACAAGCGGGAGTGAAAATGGATCTCAGTCGGACATCATAGACCTTCTTACAGTGACTCCTGAGTTTCAAACGATTCTTGTTTTACACTACCAAAGGTTCGCTAGGTGATTTTAGTTATAACTTACCTCTTTCTAATCGTTACGACCATCTATACCGATGAGGAGCCTTCCAAAAGCGTTGTGTAGGCAGAAAATGTTAAACCTCCACCTATCATGCTGTACGAAATTACAGACATCACAAAAGTTATATACCCTGTTGCAATCCGTAGATTTCAATGTGCGAGTTATAAATACCAAACAGCTTCGGCTTTTCTTTAACGACATGGAAACCTGTAAAATGATTATTCAGATGATACGAAAAAAGAGTCTTACAAGTCACACATTCACGAAAAGAGATGAAAGGACATTCGGAGTGGTCTTGAGAGACCTTCATCTTTCTACTTCTTTGACTGTAATAAAAGAAGACATTGAGAGTCAAAGTCACAAAGCAAGGAATATTGTCAACGCCCCTCATAGAACTACCAGAGAATTCTTTGCAAATTTACTACATTCTTTGCTTTGATTTCCTCAAAGCAACAACAAAATGTATTTGAAATAAAATATTTAGTAATTATTGCGTAAGGTTTAAAACCCCCAAAAGAACTCCTAGCATCCTACAGCGTATTCGATGTCAATGGTATGGCCATACTAAATACTACTGAGTACAAACATACCGGTGCGTTTAATGTGGAGGGGGGTCATAGTACTACAGATTGCCAAACAGGAGTACGCCAGCCACGTGTGCGCTTTGCCATCAGGATCACCCGGCAAGTTATAAAGGTTGTCAGATGTATAAAGCGATTCTCTACAGAAAGTAAGGATAAATAATGAGTTATGGTCAAGATTGTATCTAAAGAATCCCTAGGCTCCCAGGGTAGGTCAGTTGACCGCGACCAGGACAATTTTACATCATTACGACGGGGTATATAAAAGAACCTGAATAATAGTTCGGATTCAATGCTCACTCTAACATTCATCCCAGTCATTTGCTAATGCAGTAGGTAAAAGTTAACATCCGTGATGATTAGACTTTTTGATAAACTTGAAAAATCTGGCGGCTAACATCGAATTCCTGGTGAAGCAAATCGGGAATCTGATGAAACAGATCTTATAAATTATAAGATCTGTCAATGAGAAACTACTTAAAAATTGCAGCATGGAATATCAACGGTATTTTGCACCAGCGAGAGGAGCTGGAGCCACTATTTTCCACGAGCAATTGTTAGGAAACTGGAATTTGTCTATCTCAGAATCCCACTTTACGGATCGAAATTTTCTGTACATTCAGGGTTTCAAAATGTATGCCACCCCAACAATTTTGATGGTAAAGCACATGAGGGTTCTTCTATTTTGATAAGAAACGGGATAAAACATATTCGGCTTTCCTCTGTCGAGATTGCTTACATTCAGGTGATCTTTGCGGAGCTATTGGACTGCATTAAGTCACTCAGGCTTTCTGCAATATATTGTCCACCACGAGCACTATCTCGGAGGACATGTTTTGTGAATTCTGTTACACGCATAGTAATAGATTAATCGCAGGTGGTAATTAGAATTAGAATAAGGCGTATTCTGGAAATTATGTCTAACAATTATACTTGGAAGAGCGCTGAAACTTTCTACAGGGAGATTGCGGCTGGAAGTTATCATCGAGCTTAAGCCCACTTATTGGCCTACGGATCTCATACAGGTTTCTGACTTTTACAGTTTTCTACAGATGTGCAGTTTATTAATGACTCTACATCTGACCACTGTCCTATAATTCTTAACTTTAGTACTCTGATTATTTGTACGATAAACTCCTCCATCTTGCACAGAAAAAAAACCCGATTGGAGATCCACCATGACTGGATGGAGGCAGAGTTGCCTTCGAAACTTAAGGATGTAGATGTATCGACAAATCCGTGAGATACTTAAACTCAACAATGCGAAATACTGTTTGGTGCTCCACGCCTAGTGAGAAGCATGCTGATCTGGCAGGCAAGGGCTACCCGAGGGAGGTGATGACGGGATTCGAACAAAATCAAATACAAAGAAAAAAATCAGAATCAGGAGGAGATGGCAGCGTTAAAGGAAGCCGGAGGAAGGACAGGAGTGCTCAGGGGTTGAGATTGCTGAAGAAGACGAAGAACGAATCGTTCAGGGATTTAGTTGAAAATCTGTTCCCTCCCAAGAGACACGATTACTTATTATGGAAATTTACGAAAAAATTCAGGCGGCCATTTCTCTCACTTCCTTCTTTAAGGACTCCCGATGGATGAGTTTGTGGCGATGTTGAGAAGGCCAACCTGTTTGCTAGACATCTTGGCATGGTGTTTCGGACACATGATGAGCAAGGAGCAGATGAGGGACAAATTTTTGACTTTTTGAATAGCCCCATTCCTCTGTCTGTTTGTAAGTCCATATAAACTGTCTATGACTTATTAATAATAAAACCAATATAATTCACGCGACTTAGTCTAGCAAGTTTTTTCCTATAAAAATGCTCAATATTAATGAAACTAATTAAATCTAAATTAAGGACTAAATAAAAGATTTTAATTTTAATGTACATATCTAACTCTAATATATCAATATGTTTACTGAAATAATTATAAATGAAATCGGTTCTCTTATCTAAAATCAATAATAAATGATGCTAAAATTAAATAAAAAGTTCCGATTTACACTTAATGATGATAAAGATAAGAAAAAAATTTATAAGAAATTACAATTCTTACCGGGATAACAACAATAGATTATCACGTGTTTATATATATATATATATATATATATATATATAAGAAAGAAGAAAATGTGTCATCATATTTTATGATAATATCCTAATAGATTAAGATAAATATTCCTAGGAAAAAATAGAAGCTTTCACAGCAACCTATAAATGCATAAAGAAACTTACAGCCGTACATAATTTTCATTTTCTGATAATGTAGTCTGAAAAAATTTTACTTAAAGTACCTGATTTATCCGAATTATTATAAATATTTACGTTTATTGTCGCAAAATAATTCATTTATTATAAATATATGTAATTAAATACAAGTAAAATTATAAAAACAATTTTTTTTTTGTCTACGGCTCTATATAACCTATAAATTACATGGCTTGAACCTGTAACATAATGACGGTGATTATGAAACAGTTTTTTATTATGATACAGGCCGATCAAAAGTCTACTTTTTCAACCACTGAAAGAATCAGAAGCAGGTATTTATTACTGTATCAGCTGTTTTTTTTTTTTTTTATTATAATCCGATTTAATATTTACCAAGCAGAGGTTAATTTGGAAGTACACCAACAGAGGTAACTAATTTTCTGTACAACAATTTATCTTTTTTTTTTATTATATCGGATTCTGCGGAAGAAATTTTTTTAACATCGATCGATATTAAAGAAAAAGTAAAACTTATGTCTAATAACCTATTGCCACAGAAATAATAAAAAGGTTTGTTAAAAATTATACTGTCCGTTCATGGATTATAAATTAGAGAACACTGTAAACTCGTTCTTGGAAAAATGCATTGCTTGCTTATTCTGAAAGATTGTTTAAATAAATGAAATAAACGTTTGTTTTGGACACATTTTCTATAATAAAATGCACAACAGGAAACATATGAAACAAAGTATGCTAAGCTGACTGCTCTTTTGTAAAAAGAAAATCAGAGGACTAAACAATGTATTCTATCATTGATTTAAATCAATAATCCCAATATTTTCTCTTACTTTTTCATCATAGACTCGTTGCGTAATGTATTATTAATACTTGAGCATTATTTGGCATAATTTTCATGAAACAATGAAGCAGTGGTAGGTAATATGTATGATTAAGATTCGTGGAACCAGAATATTGTTTCAAACATGTTTAAAAACATGCTATTTAAATATTTTTTTATCCAGTAAAAAGATAAAAATACAATTTTATCATCATTTTAATCCTGTAGATAATTTTGTACAAACCGTAAACAAAATTACTGGAAAAACTGTGAAACAAGGAATTGTCATCAGTAAACATTTTTTTTCTTTTTACTTAACATACTTTGACCTAACATGTCAACAATAAGCTGATTATTGTTTACATACATAAATATTTTGTTGTTTGTATTGTTGGTTGTTATATACTATAATCATACAAGTAAAGTAAATAAATATTTAAAAAAAAATGAATGATTTTACTATCATTTGTTTGGTCAACGTTTAATAACTTAATGTTAGAGTTAATTATCTAAGTTTAAACTGCTAAATATTATTAAAATTAACTATGATAAACAAACATTTAAAAAAATTACGGAATTCTGAGCGATTTAAACTCATTTAACCACAAAGAAATATGATATACTTATTTTTTTTTGTAACAGAAAAGAATTCATACATTTTTTCTATATTTAACGTCAGTATTGCTTGCGGATAGTTATGATTTAAAAAAAAAATTATTAAAAGAAAAAAAAATACGGCTATAAGCAACCTATTATTTTATTTTACGATATCTAGGCTAACCTTATGATGAAAATTCAAGGATTTTTAAATAGGCCTATCACTGCCGAAACAATGGGGAAATAGGAATGAAATTAATTCTGTTATAAATGAAAAATTGATATAAATATTAAGAGGTTGTTATTCACTAAATAGGTTTTAACTGGAATTATTGAAGATGTAAAGCTTGAAATTTGCATATATATATATATATGTACCGGGTGATATTTAAGTATAGGAACAGCTTTATACCGCATATCTGAGAGGTATTTGGCTTTATATAGTAAAAAACATGTTCATTAAGGTGTGTTTTCAATTTTTGTTCACCAGCACCATATTAAATCAAATTTAATTTTTTTAAATAGGAAGGTGGACGTATGAGATATGGTTTCGATTTCTGATCTCGTTTTTCTGTTAATGCCTTCATTACTGAGTTCATTACTAAGCATTCAAAGCTGCAATGACAGAAAGATTGTGTTAACGATAAAACGAGGTAAAACGCGCTGCATAAACAATTTTATTCATTTAAATTCATATTGCATATACGAGTAATAACAAACTTTAAGCAGTGTTATAATGTTGATAATAGTAATCAGTACTGATAATTAACAATACAACAACAAATTAAACGGCTATACAAACTGATATTACAGTATTTATTTTAACATTTTAAATAAATGTTTTCGATCGTAAATTACTAAAGGAATAAATTTTGAAAGCATATCATTCTACAATAACTATGCAAACTGCTTCCTCTGGCAGTGTGCTAATCTCAAGTAATATCTATTTATAACTTGTGTCATTTCTGGTGGTACACTTGCAGATTCGTCAATTATTCTTCTTTTCAATTTGCCAATTGTGGCAGGTTTTGTTTTGTAAACAATATGTTTCAGGTACCCCAAAAAAAAAGTAATCCAGAAGAAACAGGTCTGGAGACCTGGCAGGCCTTTCTATGGGCTCCTCTACGACGTAACCAGCAATTTGGAAAATGTTCATCTAAAATTTGCCGTGTCCTTAGATCATTGATTCTCAAACTTTTTCGTCCACCTCCCACATTGAGGATAAAAAATGTTCTGGCGCCCTCAAAATTTTTAAACTTACCATCTGTTAAAAATAATAATTGCAATTACTGTTTTTAAGATGCCCTCTTAAAAACAGCAATTGCATCTATTGTTTTTAGACTTGGCATATCCTATTTCTGAGTTGAAACTTACACTTTAAATGAGAACAGTTAAAACGTATATTTAATCATACTTGGAAATATTTTTATTAAAATTGTTTTCAAAAAAATTTCAATTGTATCTATATAGTTATACAACAAATATAGTGATAACATATTAGATATAACAAAACAATAATTAAAACAAAGCTTTCAATTGAATAGTTACATTTACATTAACGTGATGGATGAATCTGATGTCTTTTAATGAGTTTGTCAATATCACGCTCGAATTTACTTATAAACAGCCGTATGTCGCCGTGTTCGGTAACATGCAGCCGATTTCTGTTTTGGCTTAACAAAGTTGCTACAGCACTAAATCCACGTTCACACAGATACGATGTGGGAATGCTATCAAAAATCGGGTTGCTATTAACCATAATCCAGGGTACAAATACGGGATTTGCTTTTGCAGCCAAAATTCTTTGTAGCCTTACATAATCTTTACATTTTTTTTAATCAGCGATCGCCTTTCTACACCGCCTTAACGCCCCCAATTTTCTGTGGGCTTTCTACCGCCTCCGTTGAAGGCTTTCAGCGCCCACAAGAGGAAATTATCGCCCACTTTGAAAACGAATGGCCAAGATAATAATGAGGTGGTGTTCCATCCTGCTGAAATCATACGTTATTATCTAATTCTTGTCCAATATTTTCCCGGATATTTGATAAAATCCTATCGGCTAAAGAGTTGCAGTAAGCATCTCCTGTAAGACTGTCATCTAAAATAAAAGGCCTAATGATTCCCGCCCAGACGTTCACTTTCTGAGGGTGCTGTATGAATTTCCAACATCCATCTGGGATTAACATCGCTCCAATATCGACAGTTTTGTTATTCACATGACCATTTAACATAAAAGTCGCTTCATCAGAAAATATTGTTGAATTAGAAAAAATTTGCGTCTACGTCTAAATTTTGCATTATAATATCACAAACTCAACTCGGCGGCCAAAACCATTATCTGAAAAGTTCATACACCAGGTGAAGCTTATAAGATGAAATTTATTTGTTTTAATAATTTTTTGAATTGAAAAATAGCTGATGTCATGTTGGACAAGCGCTTTCCGAATCGATGAATGAAGGTCTTCAACTAAGGTCTGAAATATATATAATGAGTACGGATCAGTTTTGACAGTTCTTAGACTCCCGGTGCGAGGATGATTCTTTATCGTACCGGTTTCTTCAAATCGCTGAACTGTCTTGATCACAGTCGAGTTACTTATTAGTTCTCTGTTTGGAAATCTATTATTAAATTAATCACTTACCTCTTATAAAGGCCGAACTTTGTCACCATACCCATACATCATCAACAGAGTTATTCTTTCGGTTTCTCTTAAAGAAGGTATTGTTATTTGAAGATTTAATATTTAATAACACAACAAATTTGAACCGCTAAGCCTACGACTTAGTTTTTACTAGCACTATCAAATTTTACCATTACGTGTATGTTGAAGTAAAAAGGTGAAATGAGGATCTGCATTGTTTCAACGTAATACAAACTGCATTGTTGTAAATTAACAGCTGAGTTACTCAATTAAATTTGTACTGTCATACATTTTATAAGTAAGTATTTCCAGCGTATTTGCTTCATTTACGATAAGTAACAAACATCAGCTCATATTAACACTGGAAGTTAATTTTTATTTAGAAAATAATATTAGTTGATATAGCCGTTTAATTTGTTGTTGTGTAGTTAATTATTAGTTACACATTTCCGTCATTGCAACTTTGAATGTTTATAACTCGATAAAACAGGCATTAATAGAAAAACAGGGTTAACCATTGTTTTTCTTATAAAATTTTAAATCGAAGTCAGTGTCATATGTCCACCTTCCTATTTAAAAGAATTAAGTTTGACTTAATATGGCGGAGAAAAATCAAAAACCCATCATAATGGAGATTTTTTTTAACTACGAAGAACTCCATTTCTTAACTCCGAATACCTCTCAGATATACAGTATAAAGCTATTCCCATACTTAACCATCACCCGATATACGAGTAGTTTTATAAAGTAAAATAAGGTTTTTATAAAAAAACATAACAGATCAGTTTTTTGTGCTTAATGAAATAATGACAGATTAAATTGAGGTGTGTTTTCTTTTTTTTTTTTAATTATAGGACCGGAAAATGAAATATTCTGGTCTACTTCTTCTTTTTGTGACAATTTAACTTGTCGAAAATTATAAATAAATTATGTAAATATTTGATTATGTAGAGAAAAATAATTAAAAAAAAAGTTTTGATAAAAAAAATAAAGCTATAGTTTATAGCTTTCCCTGAACATATATTTTTTACTTTAACATTATGTGAGTGTGTGTGTGTGTGTGTGTGTGCGTAATACAAAAGTCAAACTTACTATATTTTAACGTCCTTTCTTCCCTTGTTTATTCAGAGTTTTATAGTTGGATGCTCTTCCTAACGCTAATTAACTAGTGAAATATGCCATTTCTCAAATGGAATTTAAACTCACAACTTCAGAATAAAAGAAGAGACTATCACTTCGCACGGAGTACCACATAATTACATACAGACCGAATACATTTTTCTTCAGCGGATAATTAAATCATTTTACTATTTATTTAAAGTACAAAATTAAAACAAAAGTAAATTTAAACATTTACATTTATCTAAAAAAAATATTTCTATGTTTTTTCCATAAATGTATTAATTATTTTTGTTATAGGGTTATGCAGATATTTTTTTTTCAATTTTGGTTTTACTATAACCTGACTAACTATCTTTTACGTAAAGCAGCTTTTCAAAGAGAAATGAATCCTTTTATCTGTCCTTTTCCTTCTTTATTATTATTATTTTTTAATAACGGATATCTGACTAGTTGTTTATTTATTAAATCTAATAACTCTTGTGGTTCATTTCACAGTTCAGATTTCACAAAGGGATTGGTCAAATTCTAAACGTAATTAGGTTTCATAAATAAATATTTGAATAGATACTATACTAGCAAAGAAATCATGGTCTTTAAAAATAAATATTTTATAAATAATTCTTTTCATAAAGATAATTATTTGACGAATTATTATAAATAACAGATTTATTGGTAATTTGTTCAAGTCTGTTTTACTTGTAATTACTGAAGTCGGTATGAGCTTAAAGTTGAAGAAAACACGAAAAAATTGATAAAAATACATTTTAAATAGCTCATTTTACATTTTAATAAAAATAAATAGCTCTAAGCAAAAATTGGGTTTCCTTGTAAATGTTTTGCGAAAAGCTTTTTTTACTATCAATAACATTGGAATCAGGTGGCTTCACTATTATTTTATTATTACGTTTGATATTATCTGATTGATGTATACCGAATGCTGCTTTCCATCTCTAAGTTATTTTACAGCACGACTAAAATCTTACCGGCCCAATTTCAATTATTAAACAACGAATAATCATAAGAATTGTATTATTTTTGTAAACGTGATATGTATTACAAATAAATGAATTCACGCCTGAAAGAGTTTTGTAACAATTTTTTCTTTCTTTTTGCTTATTATATGGAACGCTTAAACATTGTTTATTATCTGATATTGTATATCTATTGACTATTACACATATTTAACATGTATTTTTTTTTTAAAGAAAATTCATAATTAATAAAAGATTTTGATAATAGAAATCTAGTGTCTTGCCATTTTTGATATCAGTATCGTTTTGTTAAAAACATTTTTATTTATATTACAGAAATTTTTGTTTTTTGATATCTGCGAGACTCTTACCGTACAGTTTACAATTTGATTATAATTTATTTGGATATCACTGGGTTTTCTTAGGTTATTCTTTTATTTTTTTTATGAATTACTGATTGATTGTTATCTTATAGATTTATTATTAAAATTTATTGCCTTTCTAGAACAAACAAATTGAATTTCACGGCTAAATTTTATATTGATAGTCATATCATTCACTTCATACCATATTTTTACTTTTTTAATAAAACTAGTAAAATGGACCTTTACGAATCGGAAATCCGTGATACAATATTGCAATTATTACTTTATAAGTGTAACCCTCGATTTTTATCGTTAAATTCGATTTTACCAATCGAATTTATTTCTGTTTTATTTATTCCTTGTATAATCTCTTGCAAACTAATACTTCTATTATTATCTTTTTTTTTAAAGAAGTGATGGGAATTAAAAAAATTGTTTCACTTCAGTACTTTCATTTACATAACAGTACTTACTATTAAAAGAAGTAGTATATTTCCTATTAAATTTTATTATTTCAAGTACGTTGTCAAGTTTTTGTGCACAACCTAGTACTATCAAGTACTGCTATCTAGCGGCGAGATTCGTAAAGTTACATTAAAAAAGTGAATAAAATAACAAATTAGAATCCCGCTGTTCATCAAATGAAAAAAAACCTTGTCTAACAAAATTCGAGGTATTTTTGGAAAGTATTCTTTATTACTAATGTAATTGAACTGAAATTTAATGTTTTCAAGCATATTTTTTTTCACGTTTTCATTTCACTGTTAGGTTAGGTCATGTTTAGAACTGTAAATGTAGTTCGTTGTCTTCGTCGCCTCTTATCGACGAAGTTCTAACGAACTCCTTGATGTAAAAAGTATGATTAACAAACGCTGTCGAAGGTTTCAAAATATTGTTTAATTTTATTTCTTATTGCTTAATTATAGTACCACAAAAAAGCAGTCTATAGAGCTGTGTTACATCTGCATATCGATTCACTGTATGTTTCATAAAGTAAATAATTGAAAATACGTAACTGTACTTGAATTTCACGACTGTTTGATAATTAATATAACACCATTAACTAAAATTCAATTTTTTTAAATAGGTTCTGCAAACAATTTTCAAACTATAATACTTCACAAATATGTAGATCGAATTCTCCTCCGCTATAAAATCAACAAAAAAAAAATTATGTTACATTTCTTAATCTTTTATTTTATGTTTTTTTAATTTGTTATCTTTTCTACTTATTTTTTTATTTATCTTTATTTGATGAAATTAAGCATATTAGTATTATCTATAAGTAATTGCACTCTAGGCGCAAGTAATTCTTTGAAATTCATTTAAAAAAAAAAAATTAAACTGAATAAATCAAGTTTAAAATAGGATAAGATACGATTATATATAATTTTTTATGGTATATTATGAAATACCTTAAAGGTTGTTTATGTAAATATGAAATGGGAATTTTATAGCGTATGAAATGTACCATGCCTGACCAGAAATTTAACCCGAGGACTTCACTATGAAAGGCTACAATTTCTACATGGAAATAGCAGATTTCATTATTTATTATAAAAAAAGACGGAGTTAAATATAAAATTATAAATTTTATAAATACCATTACCATTATGTTAACTATATTATTTAAAAAAAGAAGAAAAAAGATTTACAACAAAATGAATTATTATTAAAAAATATTTTTTTTTTTTTTAGAATTTCATACCTCTTAAAAATATTATGACTGCGATAAATTAATTAAGTAAAATAAAATAAAAATCTTAAGAGAAATTTTTTTTATGCGCAATCAGCTATAAAATATATGCTACCATAGGAAAACAGGAAGTACCAGGTGGTTGCTAGTTAATAAAATATAAAATAAAACGGGTAGAATGTATTAGATTATAGGAGAGGATAATTTAAAGAAGAGGGAAATATTAGAAGAGAAAAAATGGGAATAAGATCTGATAAACTGCGGAGTAATGTGTAACAATGATAAACGAGAATGTATTATAACGAATTAAAATTAAGGTTTCAGGGTAAAAGTGGATAAAAACTAAGGGAATTTGTCTTAATCCTATTAAAGGTTTAACATGGCTTTGTGCCCGAGAACCGTCTCTTGCGGCCTGTTCTGTTATAGATGTATAAGATACATGACTGGAATATTTTATTAAATAAAAAAGGGACTAACGAAAAGGCTACCTTCAGTTTATTTTATGTTACTGAATGTTTTAACATTTTTTTTCCATATTCTCTCAGCATTTTGGGACACACGTATATGAAATAATGGTCTATTATAAAGTAATTGATATGTTTATGTCTACATCGATATTAAACGTTTTTAAATATTGCTGGACAAATGTTTTAAAGTATTGTTAAATTTATCATCTAAAGTACTGTATTAAAAAAAAATGTAAAGTTAGTTTTCCTTCAAGGTGACTAAGTAAAATTCAAATAAAATAGAGTTGTTTTATTTGTCAGGTAACATTTTTTATGAATTCAAAATCCTGTTAAAAGTTTTGAGGACGTACTTGAAAATTGAATATGTATTTAATAACTTTTAACGAGAACAATAATTATCCCAAATATATATGTGAACAAAAAATTTTATTAATCTGGAAAAAATATCGATCGTAATTTTCAAATTTTATAATACAACTTGACAATTATGTAGTTTGAAATAGCTCCTTAGAATATTTAAAAAAAAAAAGAGACTGATATAATTTTTATAAAAACAAACAAAAACGAACGAGATGAAAACAAACATTAAAAAAAAAATATGAACTGAACAAAAGCTGTTACAGCAATTTTCTAATAAACTATCATTTATTCTCGCATTAAACTATAAATATATCTATGCAATTTATTTTTAGTTGAAAAGTTCTAATTTTTTGTAAATATTTTTCAATTTAAAAAAAATTGAATGAGATACAAATTAACAGAAGCAAAATCAACCAATTTTATGATTTAATTTTTCATGAAAATCGGAGAAATATTTTTCAAAATACATACTTTCAGTTTTAGAGATAGAATCAGAATTACAAAAGAAATCTAAATAAATAAAATAAAATGTAAATATTATTTTAACTTTAAATCTAGCTGGGAATAGATTTCAAAGAAAAACCCTAATTAAAGGTGTTTTGTCGTAAAAAAAATCCTTTTATTTATACTGGTTTAGTTTTATCTCGGGAAAAAATTGCTATAAGGTTGGGTTTTTATTTTTCAATAAAACAAGCTGGGGCATTGTTATATTTCTATTACAACCATATTTTCACTAGTGAAAAATTAGCAGGGAAAATATTTATTTGCAAGACAAATAATTAAGCTTGTCATCACTTTACTCACGACAACACGCAATCATAAAAGACATTTTTTATGGAAGAAAATTAATTTTAATCAATTTTAACCAAATTAGACTCGAAGATACTTTTTTATTTCTGAAAACCCATGGAAAAAATTTTAAAGTAAATTAATAAAATTTATTAATACACATAAGTTGCATTCTACCACTACAGTTATTTTTTAAACAATAAATATAAAAAAAATAAATATAAATCTATTATATCGGTAAAGGCACTGATAAACCTTCCGCGAAAATGTCAACTTGTATTTGATTTATTTGGACATCGTTTTTAGCCCCATATTGAAAAAAATTTTGAGTTCGCCAAATCCTTAGTTAAGAAAATGACAGTCTAAGAGTCGCAAGATCTCTTAAATTTAAGAGATCATTTGACTACTGATTACATTTATAATCGTAATAAATTCACTATTGTTGGATGCTCTAACAAACAAAATAAAACCTTACATAATACATTGCGTATCAAAAAGAATGAACCGATTTAAAAATCATACGACTGTGCAACCACGCATGATCAATGAATGAAATTTTCACTATTTGAAAGTGCACGTCCTAGAATTTCAAATACCGCCTGATCAGATTGAAAGACTAGTGCTCAAACGTACGCTAACCTCAGTTGTAAACAACATTACGTCTATGCAATAGAAAACATTTTTTCTTCTATAATCTAGCAAGAAGACTCTGCAATAGCGATTCAGCATGTGTTTCAAGATTATTCCGCCATCGGCTAAGAACATTTAGCGCTGGTATAACCAAATTAAAGAATCGGGTTGTTTATGTAACAGGAAGAGTCCAGGTCAATCACGAAATTGAGAGGAAAATGTAGAACGAATTCAAGAGGCTTTACATTGAAACCAGTAAAGTCCACTCATCGAACTTGTGATTCCTTATATGACTGTTTGGCGTTTGTTAAGACGATGTTAATTTTGCATTTCAGGCTGTACCGATTACAACTTGTTTAAGCTCTTTGTGTATATGAAAAAAAAAATGTTTTTGTAATGTGCTCTTAGTTGATGTGGAAGACCATAGGAACTTAGCGTAGTTAATTTTCAGTGATGAAATATTTCTTTTAAGTGGTATAAAATTTCACG
Source organism: Lycorma delicatula (assembly GCF_047948215.1). NCBI lineage: Eukaryota > Metazoa > Arthropoda > Insecta > Hemiptera > Fulgoridae > Lycorma > Lycorma delicatula. Next base: position 63,910,061 of record NC_134459.1, on the reverse strand, counting down.
TCACCATGTTCGCACATAAAGATTTGAGATTCTGCATGAGATTGTGCAGCAGTATGAGATTCTGGGCAGGACATGAGATTCTGAGTGCTTTTGTTCAATATGTTCAATCAAACTCAAATGCTCAAGTGTTCATTCAAAGTGTTTACGGTCCACCATTACCTAATGATTTAGATGAGCCGAAAACCAAGATTATAGCTACCGTAACTTCTTCAAAGAAAGACTGTAACAGAAGACTGACGCATTGTGGAAGAATACAGCTATCACCTTGATGTTATTCGTGAAGCAAATGGAGGGGATGTATAACATTTATAACTTAGTAGTTGAAATATTAAACATTTTTGAATAGTTTTTAGTTTGTTTTGTAATTGTAACACATTTTTATTATGAAATATAGCTGTTTGAGATCGGGTTATTCTTTCTGATATAACTGTGCATATATAACATGATTTATACGAAAAACAAGAAGTTTGGTGAATATGAAATATTTTGATTAAAACTAATTATTTTCTTAATTTGGTAGTCCTGATGGGAATAATTTTATAAAACAGAAAAAACTTCATTATTTTAAAAGTTCTTAAAATCTGAACGATTGAAGTCTCATTTAGACCACTTCTAATAGAGATGTGAACCCTGATCTTTATGTACCAATCACCCCCTCCCCCCTTAGACTGCAATTACTAATTTTAATAGCAACATTGATTCATATATGGAAATTATTTTGACAAATTTGAATCATTCTATAATTAGCAGACAAAAACCCCTAAAAACTAGTCCTTTATTTAAATAACAGATAATTTTGTAATGATAATTAATTAATAATTTAATTTAATTTCAGATAATTAATTTCGTAAATTTTCTCATTTTTCAAAATTTCTCATTCGGGTTTTATCTGACATACTCGTACTTCATTTTAATAAGTAAAATTATAATCGTACATGGAATCAGAACGTTTATTATTACGTAATAAACATAATTTTCGAAAATTTAGGATGTCCGAACACTCAATTTTTCCGATGGAAAATCCAATTTTTTTTTAAATTAACAAAATAAAACAATCTTATTTCTTTTGTAGGTGGAAAGAAAACTCTGTTGAAGTTTTGTTGTACGCTATTCGGCAGTTCAAAAGTTTATTGTGAAATAAACTTTCAACATGAAAATCGCTGTAGTCAATCATTTATTTAAAGCTTCTGTAGAACATTTTTTTTTAAACTACAAACGTATTTGAGTCGATTGAATTTTTAATCTACAATATTAGAATCGTTATTAATTACTTTTTAGTATTATAGATCTAATAAACAATGTTACAACCTCAAGTTGTGGAAAACTATAAAAGGAATGAATAAAACAAGAATTATTACTGAAACTCTTGTTCAGGGTAGTCACCTTCTCATTCACTACTTTTATTCCCTTACCTATGAATGGAGATTTTACAGTTGATGTTACAGAGCAATTTAAATTTGCATTACTCTCACTTCTAGTGGCAATCTCAATCTATCCCTTTCCCTATTTACCCGTTTCTTTCATTCTTGTACTTTGTGATAATAACTTCCCTTGCATTCAGTCGTGAAAAGTGTTGTAACAAGAGATATATAATTGAAAGTGGTTATGTTTGTATGTGTTTGGTTTTATTGTCTTTCCTACGAGAAAGAAAGAGTGAACTGAAGCTTCACTTTAACGCTTCATTTTTCATATTCTCCTGACTGTCATTGTTATCACCGTTTTATTATTATTACTATTATACCTCTTTTTTTTTGTAGATAACTCATTCCAGATTACATATAACTAAACTAAAACGGTCTTGTTTATTTAATAGTTTTGCTACGTAATATCTCACAGTGTGATAACGTAGATATAAAAAATTAAACTCAAAGTAATTTTTTTTCAATTTATGATAATTATATTTGACGTAATTAAAAAAAAAAAATATTAGCAGTTATAAACCAATTTCTAAGTTATATATGGATACTTAAATCAGGAAAAATAACTCGCTCACTTACTTTTCATAGAATCTCTCTTTAAATTATTTATACCGAAATAAAAATTTAGCATTTCATTTTTAAACAATCTATAATAAATTAACCTTAAAGAGTAAAGATAACGTTTGATCTACTCGTGGTAATTTTACGTCATTGAGTCATAAAAGAAAGCTTATTGTATTATTCCTTTAATAAAATTCTGAATCAAATAAGAGTTGTTCAAAAAGTCAGAAAAAAAATTAAAAATTTGGAAACCTTTTTATTAAAAGCGTAATTAAAAAAAAAAAAAAATATAATCTCAAAACTTTGGTAACGAGTCTTAAATATTTTCGAAGAGATTTTATCACAAATATAGATATAACAACTATGTCTGCATATTAAATGCGATAACTGTCTGGTCGGGTAGGCGACCTTTTCTTCTTTTATCTGTTTAGCTTCCGGAACCACCGTAAGGTACTACTTCAGAGGACGAATGAGGGTGGTAAGTATGAGTGGAAATGACGTGTAGTCTTGTACAGTCTCAGATCGACCATTCCTGAGATGTGTGGTTAATTAAAACCCAACCACCAAAGAACACCGGTATCCACGATCTACTCGTAGTATTTAAAACCATGTAAAAGCAACCGCCTTAATGATGACTAATCTATTGATTAAATAGACAAATGCTTCAAACGAAACAGCTACTTCTATAGTTATAAAACAATATGCTTAATAATATTTACATTTTATTCGTATACTAAAATTTCTCGAGTAATTTACTTGTTCGCGATAAAATATTAAATAAAGCGTTTATATATTACGAAGAAAAACTAAATTTGAACGGAGGAATTTCAAATGCCATTTTAATAATGTTATATATGAACAAGATTCCAATTTTTAGAACTGACTTTAGGAAAAAGAGAGGCATCTCTTTTCGAATAGTAGTTTTTTTTAATAATAAATGTCCAAGACTTATTAACAAACAGATGTACCGATTTTTATGATCATTTTTTTTTTGTAATTAAGAGGATGTTGTTCTGTAGGCCCTTAAATTTACAGTTTAAATGGTAATTTTAAAACGCAAAATTAATTCGTCAAGGACTTGATTTAAGGAAATCTTCTATGGGTTTTTTCTTTTTAATATTTACTTAGCATCGGATATTAACTTAAAATCATTTTAATGATCAAAATAATTGAAAAACTTACGAAAAATTAAAATACATATTCAAGGAATTCAACGATAGTCCCTAGCAAACCGCACTTGACGTCGTTTCTCTATCTTTTTTTTCATATTTTCATGAAGATTTAGATTTCTCACCTTTTACATTTTTTTAAAATGAGTAACATTATTTACTTTGTATGTGTATCCATTTTTTTTATTTAAAAATAATATATATATATATATATATATATATATATATATATATATATACATAATTAAAATAAAAAAAAAAATAAAACAGTAAAAACTAAAAAAAAATCAGTATCGAAAGATTACCATGCAATTAAAATTGTTAAATTTAACGGTAAATTAAGAGTTAGTTATTATTTATTAAGAGTTGGTTATTATTTATTTCTAGGGCGATTTTGGATCAGTTTTAATTTTCTTAAAGGTGTATTTTATATCTTAGTAAAAAAAAATATTTGATATTTTATTTTAATGGTTTATAATCGTATTTGTTGTTTGTTTTTAAAATGATTTGGTTAATAAATAAAAGTGATAGCGTAACCTTGGGCAAAATTCAATTTTATAACACGCAAAAATTAATCCAGCGATAATAGATTATAATATTTTTTACTGATAATATACAAAGTAAGGGAAATTGATAAATTTACTTAACGACAACTGTGGGTGGGGGGGGGGGGGGTAATTAGTCCCTATGTTAGTAAGGAACATCGGTACCGTATTTAATGAAGGACATATCTAATTAAACGATTTATATAAATCTTTTGAATGATATGAAACGTGACGATTTGAAAATATAAATTAAACGACAAATGAAAGGGTTTATAAAACCGTAAAACCAAAATTATTTTAAGCTAATAAAGTAATCATCTTAATCATCCAGAATGAGTAAACACAATAAGTTGTAAATTAAAATTAATAAACAGCAATAAATAAATATTGTTTATGAAAATACTGATTAAAAGAAAATATAAAATGAGGATTTGCAAAAAAAACAAATTAAAAGAGAGGTAAGATATTTTTCCGGAACCGGAAAATGTCGAAGTAGAATAACAAATAAAGTGCCAAATACAAAATATACGGCACTTATTCCATAGGAAGTTTTGGAAAATAAAGGATTAATGTATTTAGAGATAATATATAAAATATAAAAGAAAAAATATTTTTCTAGCAAAAACTGTTATAAAATATTTAAAATATAAAATAAAAAAATAAAAATGGAAATAGAAATAAAATAAAAATTTTAATAATCTAAAGTGGATTTATGAAAATTATTTTGAGTCAAATCAAAATTAATGCAGTAAAGACTAGGTTTTTTTTTTTTAAATTACATAAATAATTATGATTTGAGTATTTTATGACAATTAAGTAATTCTTTACGTTTCATGAATAATCTAAGTATCAACTCTTACATATTACATAACTTACAACTATCTTATATCCTCCTATGAGTAACCGTTAGCAAATTAAACAAATTTTATAGATATTTTTTAGGATACTCTAAGCAGCTACAGAAATCTCCGGGCTAAAAAATTTCGCTATTACCTGTCGTATATAGAAAAGCTTTTTTCTTCATTTTAATAAAGATCGCTGAAATCTTACCCGATTTCAGGGTTTTTAACACGACCCATACTATTTTTTATATACATTCAATTCGTACTTTTCATCGAATAAATAGATGTTGATGATTATTTTTACATTTTTGCAAATCTTTAATCTGAAAGTCAGTTATAAATATTTTCTAGATAATTTAAACGGATAATTTTTTTAACCAAACAGTAAATTGTCACATGGACGATACGAAGATTTTTTTTGATTTTTTCATGCTAGTGTTAGATTATATGGAGTAATTATGCGTAGCCTGGTGTGGTAAAAGCATGAGAATATTACAATAACTAATGGTTACTGTTTACAAGTTCAAAGAAATTGGTAGGATAATTTAGATAAACACATGTGAATTTTTCAAGTAAAAATATTAATTATATATTATCAATTCAGAGAATTTTAGCTCACCCTCAAATAACAGAAACAGTTTGATAATCCGTATACGATTCTCTACAAACTTTCTTTTTTTATATTAAGAAGCTCGTTTCTCACTTTAAAATTTTTCCTAACTGCTCTTTTTTTAATGTTAACTGCGTTTTATCTGTGCCTAGCTATATTTTAAACAAATATAAAACTAGTAAATCGGCCAGTAACATGGGTTAAAGGATCAATAACAAAATAAAAATTTATTTACACTTTTGAGCCAGAACTCATTCTTGATAGCAGATTTTCAAATCGTTTCTCTGCATTATTTTTTTAATTTTTATCATGAATTAGATTGCCCTTGGAAACAGATAGCTTTTCTATTTGTATTTTTAATAAAAATAAAACTAGGAAATAGAAGATAAAATAAATTAAATAAAAATAAAAAATCAATCTAAAAATACGTCCTAAAGACTGATTAAAGAAGTTTTTCAAATCTTTAAATTTTGGTTTTTCTATAGTTTTTCTTAAATATGTTTAACTTTTTTAAAATATTTTATTTTACTTTTTCAACGAATATATTAACATAATCTGCTTTTCATCTGGAAGGTTTTGGGTGCGAGTCGTGGTTAGGATTGGCCTTTTCCATGTGCTACAAAATTCGTCATTTAACGTTATAAAACTGTAATTGTATATCAGCCTGTTGTTTCTAAAGAAAAAAATAAGCAATCTTAAATATAGACGATACAATGTAAGGTTTTCCAGCAGTTAGGAAAGAGGAGGTTCTGAATTAATCCGTTTGAAATATATTTTTTTATATAATCGCTTTATGTAATCCTTTTTGTTTTATAAGGGACATTTTCTGGTGGACTATTATGATTTTTTCGATTAATTTAAGTATAAGTTTTTTTTTGTAAATTCTTTTGAAATGAATTAAACAGTTTACATAAACTATTTTAATTCAATAATTTATTATTGGATAATTATTATTATTATTATTATTATTATTATAATAGCAAAATGACATCTTAATACTTAAATAATATATTCTCTTGAAAATGCAATAAAATTATTTGAAAAGCTTGATATAAAAAACGATATATTATTTACTGTCTCGCTTGATAAAATCCAAATAAAACTCGTAATACTCAATACTGTTATCCTCCATCAAAATTTGCATCGCTAACCAGACGAAATTTTAGTTTCTGCTCTGCGTTTCATGCGAACAATTTTTTTTAATGCTCACTGCATTTCAGGTGACATTTTTAAACAAAAATTAAATAAAAATAGAATTAATTAAAAATAAATAAAAAAGTTAATATTTTAATATTTATTTCAAAAATAGATACCGCGATATATTAAACGTCAACGTTCCAACTTGCAGTATCACTATCAACCACGCTTCTAAATTGCCCTGATTAAATATGTTCGATCTTAAACTGAGCGTAACTCAAGAACGACTCATCCAATCAATATAAAACTTTCACTTTCACATCTTCAGATATACTACTGTAGCATATTTAAATTTCAATGAAATCGATCAATTATATTTGGAGATTTTGAGCCACAAAATATTGTACATAGGCCCATAAAAAAACATATATATGTATACAATATACAAAATCCCCCAATCTAAATGAGTTGTATTTTTGTACTCATACCTCAGGACGTAAAGATACTTCATTTTCATTCCACCATTCGCATCATCTGACCAAGAAAAGTATCATTATTTTCTTGGAAAGTAGATAAAAAATTGAATTACAGTAAAAATGTGATTCTTCACTAGTTAGTTATAAACTTTATACCGATAGTCTCCTTATGTTATTAACTATACTTCCGTTATTATCAATTACTCATCCTTTCTTTACTTCCGAGATGATTGTATATGATATACAAAATCAGGTATTAAATATTATTTTTATAAAAGACAATAAATTATGATAAAAGATAATTATAAAAAGATAATTATAATAATTATCAAAAAAGAAAATTGTATCTAGTTTAACCAGAACGGGTACACACTACATTTATTAGTACATTATCAATCAATATAAATTGTTAATGCACTAATAAACTTTATGTAAATATATATTTTATACTCTCCACACAACACATTTTATCCTGCAACTGTAATGTATAACAACAACAAAAGTGAGTAATATATTATTTTACACCTTTAATATAAATTATATATTTTTTATACATACTATACATTTATTAATAAATTGTTATTTTATAAACCACACTAGTTTAATTATTTTTACCGCAATTCCTGTTTTTGCACGCGTATAGAAGATCTTTCCGCGCTAATTTCTCTTTACTTGGCATTATAGTAGTAAGGAAGAGGAGAGAGAGCTGTTGTTTAGCACACACACACAAAGCACACACATGTATTGATAACATATATTTTTATGTAATAATTATATATATATTATTTGAATTTCCAACCGTACTTTACCTCCATTAATTGCAACCACAACAGCATACATAAACTGTAGCAGCAACACACTGTTAACTGACAACCAAGTGTTTTTCTTAAGATTCAGGAAGGAGTATTCGGTTAATGGGGTGTTCTATCAAATTAAACATCCCAAAGCAGTTTTTAACTGCGGACATAAATCAAAGTGATTTAATTAATTTGATAGAACGTATTGGTTAACTAGAATCAATTTCCCGGCTCTCAGAGTAGCTGAGTTACAAGACCCTGCCAAGAGTCCCAGCCGATTGACTTAGCGCATTTTTAAATAAATAAATTTAAAAAATATATATAAATAAAACAAGATAATATAATTTTGACAAAATAATAAATATTTCGGTTTAATAGCTAATAAATATAAAGAAATCTAGATACGTAAAAATATTTATTCATTAAAAAAGCAGTCTATAGAGCTGTATTACATCTGTATATCGATTCACTGTATGTTTCATAAAGTAAATATTTGATGATTCGTAACTGTACTGGAATTTCACGACTGTTTGATAATTAATATAACACCATTAACTAAAATTCAATTTTTTAAATGGGTTTTGCAAACAATTTTCAAACTATAATACTTCAAAATTATGTAGATCGAATTCTCCCCTCACTATAAAATTAAAAAAAAAATATATATTACATTTCTTAATCTTTTAATTTATGCTTTTTATTTTTTTAATGTTTTCTACTTATCTTTCTATTTATCTCTCTATTTGATAAAATTAAACATATCAGTATTATCTATAAATAATTGCGCTCTAGGCGCAAGTAGTTCTTTGAAATTCATTTTAAAAAAAATTAAACCGAATAAATCAAGTTTAAAATAGGATAAGATACGATTATATATAATTTTTTATGGTATTTTATGAAATACCTTAAATGTTGTTCATGTAAATATGAAATGGGAATATTATAGCGTATGAAATGTACCATGCCTGACCAGAATTTTAACCCGAGGACTTCACTATGAAATGCTACAATTTCTACATGAAAATATCAAATTTCATTATTTATTATAAAAAAAGACGGAGTTAAATATAAAATTATAAATTTTATAAATACCATTACCATTATGTTAACTATATTATTTTAAAAAAAGAAGAAAAAAGATTTACAACAAAATGAATTATTATTAAAAAATATTTTTTTTTTTTTAGAATTTCATACCTCTTAAAAATATTATGACTGCGATAAATGAAAGTAAAATAAAATAAAAATCTTAAGAGAAATATTTTTTTATGCGCAATCAGCTATAAAATATATGCTACCATAGAAAAACAGGAAGTACCAGGTGGTTGCTACTTAATAAAATAAAACGGAAAGAATGTAATAGATTGTAGGGGGAGGATAATTTAAAGAAGAGGGAAATATTAGAAGAGAGAAAATGGGAAGATCTGATAAACTGCGGAGTAATATGTAACTATAGTTTTCTTTTTATTCTTAAATAAATAAATTTAAAAAATATATATAAATAAAACAATATATAATTTTGACAAAATAATACATATATCTGTTTAATAGTTAATAAATATAAAGAAATCTAGACACGTAAAAATATTTATTCATTACCTGGGAAGCAGTTCAAAATTTTATTATATCTGGAGGTTGAATAAAAGTGGTTGAAAAACGTGAAGGTTGAAGAAGGAAAGTCATAGCAAAGGTGATTATCTTCACGGATAATCGCGGTTACTATGCACAGTGTAGATGTTAAATATCTGAACTTCAATATAGACTTTGAAAACAAAAATCGGTATACATATTTATTGAAAACATACGATTAGTTCACGGAAATAAACTTACATAACTAAAATTTTCAGAAAAAGAATTATTATCTTCAAAAACACAATACGTTTCGTCATTACTTTACATAATAGTTTTTTTTTTGTTGTAATTTTGAGGTTAGATGAAACTGTCTTTCTTCCATAGAATTCACTCGCTTCAGTAGTAAATTTTAAACTTTCTCTTCTATTCAATTTGAAAGTAAAAATTAGTGAAATTATACTAAATTAGTTCATTATTTAAAAAAAACATTCTTAACAGACTTTTTTGATGATGACAAAAAGTCTGTTAAGAATGATTTTTATGTTTATTTATGATGATCATCATTGTTTATATTAGCTTTAATTTTATGTTATAAAATATTAAATTAATATAATAGAAGCAGCTCGAAAGATAATTTGTGATGAACCTTTTTTCTATACGGTAAAAACTGATCTAATAATCAATAGCAATTATTATTATAATAGTATATTTAATTTATTTCATACGAATTACGTTATCTGCTATTATAAGTTCGAAAAGGAATCAGGGAAGTACATAACAACTTCAAAAATAATTGTGAACATCTTGAACGAATTCCTAATTAACAAATATAACCGGGTGGAGGGAATAAAAAGATATATGCAAATGTACAACTTTTAAGTTAAATCGAATATTTCGATATCTATAAGTACAAAGTTTTTGATATTTTTCATTTGGCCCACCTGCCGATTGGCAGGTGAGCCAAATGAGTCGTAAATCTTGTCCTAGTACAAAAATGACATGATACAGTCACTTGCGTCAGTCTTCCTCGTTGTGAAAATGTTCGTTCTGATATGACCTTAGACTTGTTCTAATAATTATGATAAGGTTGTTCGGTTATCAAATGCTGCCGATTCGCTTCCGTGTACAAAACTATTCTGTTTAAGCCAGAAATATTTTGTAAAGCCTGTTCATGGCTCACGGCGATATGTAGTTATGAGAGTAACTTTAGTGTGTTGAGACTTGAATCATAGTGTCCTTTATTACCTAAGGTTTGGCAAGAAGATTGTCACGATGCATCTGTGAAGTGTGTGGTTAAATTCTTAATTAGTTAGAGACTCTGCTTACTGAATAATCATACAACGCTCCATTTTTTACAGCTTCGTATTTTTTGTTAAAATCCAACTCTTGTACATTTTCGTTATCACGATTTAATAATTAGGCGACGTAATATACGAACGCGGTAGTATTTCCCTGCACTGAACGACCGTAATACGGTTGCTGTGAAAATTCTTTATTACCTGAAGTTCAACACCAAAGTAGTCTGAAATATATTTATACGTTTAATACAATATTAGCATAAAAAAAAAAAAAAATTACAAATAAAGTTAAAAAATGTGACAAAACAAACGCATTGAAAATGAAAATATAATTCGTTTTCAATAGTTGTTTAAATTTTTACTTTTTAAAGTGGTGGCTAAATAGAATACTTCTTCATTTCGCGCCATCTTCAAAAATTTGATATTTATATGAGATTTTGAAGTTGATTTTATTATTGTTTATATTTTATTTTCCATTTTTATTTGAAATATGATTAGATAAAAAAAAAAAAAACATGCTGCTCGTATGAAAAAATAATATTCAAAAAACACACATCAGAAGAAGAAACTGAAACAGACTGAACGCTGTCTTTGTAAAAATTAAAAAAATAACTACAGTGGAATGAGACCATTTTGTGCACCTTGTACATAAATCATACAAAAATGAACAAATAAAAAGGCCATGACTGACCGGAGAATGAACCCAGAACTTTCGGATGAAAGTCTAAGACGCTACCACTCCATCATAGGGATCGGCCATAAAAAAAATGGATGAATATATGTTTGGATCTATCTACAAGCCTTTTCTCATTACAGTCGATTATTTAATTTTTTTTCTGTTGTGTGAGTTGTATTAGGCGTTGGTTTTCCTCAGGTTTATGTTTTTCTTTATTTACAAGATTTATTTTTTAGTTATAGGTCTAGGCTAGGCTACATAACCTAGCGGTCGCGGCGTTGCTATGGACCAGTTTCCGGCTATTCCGCACAGCAACCACTCAGCGAACGGCAACTGAGAGGCGGTAAACAACAGCACGCAGGTGAATAGAAAACGTGGCCCATTCAATCACTCCAACTGAGATCCACGGAATTCATCGCGGAGGAAATTAATAAGGGATGAAATCATTGAAAATATGAGCAGTTCTTCGGGTAATAGCAATGACTCTGATATTACTGATTCGATTCCGGTTCCTCTGCCATGACAAACGGTGCCGGTCTTACGCACGTTTCCGGTTGCTGACACGACTCCTGGGGTTGACATACCTCTCTCGAATAGATTTGATCGTCTGCCTGTGGAGGAAACTGACGGTGCTGCTCCACAAAAGGAAGTGATTAAGCCACCTCCTATAGTATTGTATGGTATTTCAAATATCACGAAGCTGTGTGTTGTTGGGATCGGTGGTGAACAAAGCGGAATACACCGTGAGAATAATAAACGGTAAACAACTTCGGCTGCTGTCGAAGGATATTAAGAGCTAAAAAAACATAATTCGTGTTGTTTCGAGAAAATAACCTTTTCCTTCCCTCCGTGTTCAACACCCTAAGAGCAACCGGCACTGCCGTTACACCTAACATCAGTCATTATCGGGTGTCGTGGCAGTCGACTGCTTCCTGGACTGCTACCCTACCCGTCCTTAATCTACCAGGATCCGGACATGCATTGCGCATATCCTTCACCCCGCGTCCGGCCACTCATAACTCGAGGGTCTCACCTGCCATCGTCAGATACATTCCGACTCCCCCAATCTTGCGTGTGGTTTAGTCAAAGCGTTCTAGGTGGATGGGCTACCTCCCTGATCTATACGAAGCCACGTTTCGTCCTTTCTTTTTTTTTTTAATAACGTAACGTCGAGCACATCCAAACAATACAAATACCAATAAATTACAATAATAATCATACACAGTTCAATATTACAGTATCAATTGTATATCAGTTACATACCAATACATATCACTAATAATTATAATAAAGTATCAATTACAATATATGTTATCATCATACAATATAACATGTTCAGTACAATTTCAAATAAATTAGAATAATCAATATAATATCAATAATCACATCAATTACAGTTCAATATTACAGTAACAGTTACCTTAAAAATACATATCAATTACATACAAATACATACCAATATAATTGCAGTATCGATTTTTACTGTCACTGTCAATTATAATTACATTATCAATTACAATATAGATTATCATCGTATATACGTAATCCTCATACAATAATATACCATGATTTAGAAGGTTTAGAAGGAGGTGTCAGCGATTCGGGGAGGCATGAGGACAAGATGACGATGAACAGGGCGGCCCGCAGATTGAAAGTACTACTGTGTATAGATAAGAATGAGCCGTTCAAAGAGTGTGTTGAGAGTCTATCTCCTCTGAGGAGAGACGATCATTCTTTGTAGAGGATGTCGAGGAAATTTAAGCGGCCAGCAATCGCTTTTTCGCCGTTGAAGACGGCTGATGGGTGGGTCTGTGACGACAGCCAAAAGGCCGAGTTCTTCGCTGAGCACTTAGGGAAGGTATGAGATGACCGGTTGTATCGAGGAGGAAGTTTTTTTTTTACCATTTGAGAGCAGCCGGTAACCGCCTAGAAGACGTTACTTCGGTCGGTCCCAAGAGACATGGCTGAAGACTAGCCCCCCCCCCTTTGTGCAGCTTGAAGCTGATCTCCCGACGGGGTCTCTCTTGGATCATTAAGACACATCACGACATCCCTCCCGGTTGCCGTGGTGATTCCCCCCAAGAGGGCTACCCTTCCCTTCCTTATCGCTTAGTCTGGGTCCGGGTATGCACCCCACGCATACCCGGACCGGACTTGGCGATTGACGATAGCCCGGCTACGGCCTCGGAGAATTTACAATCTGCAATGGATGCCATCAGCGTTTGTTTGCATACATGGAGGATGAAGATTAATCCAGCGATGTCCAGACACGTGACGTTTACGAAGAGGAGCGAAGATTGCCCTGCGGTCTGGTTAAACGGTGTCAGGATACCTCAAGTCAGTACGGTACGGTATTTGGGCTTTTACCTTGATCGCCGTTTGACGTGGAGGGATCATGTTAGGGAGAAGAAGAAGTTGCTTGACGTTAAGCTTAAGAAGATGTACTGAGTGTTGGGTAAGAGATGATTACACGTTTCTTTGTTCAACAAGTTTCTGCTTTACAAGGTTTTCTTGACACCAATATGGATTGAACTCTGGAGAACAGCAACGTGGAGGTCATTCAACGGTTTCAGAACAAACTTTAACGGAACATAACCCACGCGCCTTGATTCGCGAGGAATGCTGAGATCCACGATTACGTAGGCATTCCATACGTTCGAGAGAAAGTTGAACGTTTAGTTTTGAGGTTTATGTCCAGGTTGGTTAAACATAATAGACATTTCGTTTTGAATCTGCTAGATAATAGCGAGGACGTTAGGAGCCTAAAATGGGTACTTGATGTACTTTATCTTGCTGATTGTCCGTTATGATGATCCGGTTTGGCGGCTTGGTGCTCACGTTTATTATTTCTTGGGTAATTCAAAGTTACTATTTCGTTTACTGTTCTATTCATAGTTGTTATTTATTTTGTTGTTTTAATGCTAATGTTGACTGGTCACTCAAAGGCACTATCAAATGTTGTGTTATTTTTGTTATACTATTGTGTGTTTGTTATGTTATACTACTATTTTTGTATTACTTGAGTATTACCATTGGGTGGTTCTCTTTCAAGAGATGGTCAGTCATACAACTTACTAATTGGTTCAGTGTAATAGCTGAGTAAAGTTTAATGATAGTAAAGAAATTCAGCAAACAAAAAAAAAAAATGTATACGAAAATAAATACCTCATATAATGTACCCAGCCGTTTAATTTATTTTTAATATGTTTTTTCTGAAGAAACAGGCATTAGAGGTCAATTATTATTTACAAATAAAAATGTTATGTAATATTAATCCAAAAAAAAACTTAATACTTTTTTCAATATAATAACAAATAGATTATCAAAAATTTGTAACATTAAATCCATGATATAAATATAAATAATGCTTTAATTTTTGCTACTGACTGTTAAAGGCAGAAACATCAAAACACTTCATTTTGTTTCCAACTTAAATACAATCTAAAATAATAACATAATGAACGAAAATTTTATGTAATTAATTTTATGAAACACCTCCTCTTCCGAATGAAAAGGTAAAATTATTTTAAATAAAATACTCTTCAGCTACTGAAATATGCTTTTGGAAAATTTACCACAGATTAGAGTGAAGGTGAAATGACTGAAAATCGGGTTGGTGTAAATGATTAATTATTTATTAACAGAATAAAACACGGTAATAAATTCATACATTACACAAACTAATCCAGTTCAGATATTATGAAGAGTGAAGAATGCTGTTAGTGAAATAGCTCTTAAATGTTTTTATATACTCTTTTAATGATTTTAATTTATTCTGCATTTAAATCTGATCTTTACAAGGTTACATAAGAATGAAGTTTTACATGATATATATGAATGTGTGTGTGTGTGTGTGTGAGCGTGTGTTTTTACGAGATAGACGGGGGAGAATGAGTAATTTGCTTGCTGAAATGTGGGCTACATGCAATTTTTATTGGTTATTTCTCCTACCTTCCGGTCGTTTTTTCTTAAATAAGGTGGTTTGCTAAATATTTTCTGTTTACTGCCATTGCTCTAGCTAGTAAAAGATAGAAACAAGGTAAAGAATATTTAAAGAAATGCCTTACCGTTGCTATTCCTAGGAAATTTGCCTATGACGTTTGAAACGTTAAAATTAAAACTAAACCCGCCAGAACAGCGGGAATTTATTTATAAATTGAATTTATAATAAGATAATTTCAATTTACATAAAGTAAGGACAAATTAAAAGAAAAGATGATTGTAGAATAAAGGTAAAATTAGATCTTTATAAATGTAGGAGACCACAGAAATCAGTTGTAGCCCAGCATTGAGTGAAATCTGGTCACGAAATTATTTAATTAAAAACGATGGTTTTTATAATTTGTATGAAATAAACTGAAATTGGATTGCTGAAACACCCACTTTGTCAATAGTGAAGCGGAAACCTCATTATTGGATAACAAAGATTACGTATTTTCTAATAGCATTTTTAAAGTTTAAAATTTTGTAAAAAATTCCTTTTGTAAATGTTTCCAATCAAAGAAAATTAATTTTTATCTTCATCCTTAAGATTTTTTTTTTTTTCATAAGCGGTAGTATCTGTTTGACTGATTTAATATTTATTCTGTCTATCTCTTTGAAGATAAGTTTTATCTACAAAATATAAAAAAAGAGGCGAACCTTAGGTGGTGATCAATATTTAAAATGGAGCGGATTGGAGATTTTAAATTTTTTGTACTAAATTTTTACTTTCACTAAGGATTGCCTAAAACAATAGTTTTTTACTAGTTTTATAACGCTCAAACAAGCGCTATTCACTATAAATACTTCAGAAAAGGAGGATAGTCGATTCTTAATCAAACACCCCGATTTCGGAGATTTTTATTATAAACTGTATAAAAAGTTCCTTTATTAATCTTCCTCTAAAGTTTTGTAGATAGAAACTGTGAAAAATAAATTTTAAAGGAAAAATTATACGGTAAGATAGACGTCTTGAATATACATTATATGTTATATACATGTGTGTGTGTGTGTGTGTGTGTCCAATATATATATATAAATTGGGGTATTAGTTATATTCGGTAATATCAGACATTATTTATTATGTTTGAAGTCATTCAATTCAGACATTCAATATAATTATGTTATTTTCACTACAAGAAATTTAGTTGGAAAACTTAATATATATATATATATATACACACACGAGTACATAAATGTATGTATATATAAACATTGCAGAATCATATTCAGGAGACTCCAAAACGTAAAGAAACGTTGGTATCCGCTCCCCACGACACACCCTTATAAAATCTGCACGGACGCAGTAAAGATCTCTACAAATTCTTTGAAAATCCGCTAAAAACTACAAAACTCGTATTCATCGATGTGCCTATATATGTGATCTTTTATCAACGTAGTACTTTGAATAAAATATATTACTATACAAATTTAAAGAAGTCAATTATTCACCTTAAAGAATAGTTGAGTATTATTATTATTATTTTACTATTTAGATTTTTTAAGTTAAATTTTTGATTTGGAAAAAAATGCTTTTCAATTTAAATTAAAAATTTTTTTTCAAGGCCAATAACCTAAGGGATTTATTATCGCATGAGATACATAAGCAAAAGAATAGTAAACTGAAGTAAACTATGAGAACCGTTATAATAATTTCCACGAAAAATTATTGAAAGATTTTGAAAAAAAAAGAAAATGTAATAGGAATAATAACAGAAATAAAATAAATCTGAGTTGTGTTTAAGTTATTGAAGAAAATGTATTGAAGTAAAAATTTCAATTTTTTTTTTCATTACTTCAGGGAAGAAACTAGTTTGTTAGTATATGAAAACTATGTGCAAATTTTGGAGATACACCGGTAGAACATTGATACGAAGACAAATTATTCTCTCCCTGAAGTACATGAAATTAATTTTTTTATAAATAATAAAGTAGGCATTTAATCTAAACCAATTGTAAATAAAATAGGTTACTTGTCAACTAAATTTATAAATTAAAAATATATATTTAATTTTTTTATTTTGTAACAGAATTTTTGATACTTTACATGAGAAATATGAAAAATAAATAATTAATAATATTCTAACTCTTTTCATATTAATATATTTCCATCTTCACACATATTAAATAACTATTATTACGTATTGATATTTTTCTTTGTTAGCAGTAAAGTTTATTTTAGTTTATCAACAAAATCTTCAAAATATTTTATACATATTTCTCTAAGATTTGATCGTTTCTTTTTATGATATACCGGATTTGAAAATGTTTAACTTAAATTTAAGAATTTTGAATCTGCTTTCCTTTTCTCGTTCTACATAAGATTTGTCTATGAAGCTGATTTGTGTAATTTTTTCTCAAATAATAGATCCTCGTTTACCAGGATTTAAAAAAAAAATAACGATTAAACCAGATTTATAGCAAAAAAAGTTTTTTGATTCAATTATGAAGGAAGTAATAAATCTTTATATATAGATATATAATGATGACATACTTTTAAATATTTTTTACGTAACGCACTACTGTTGATCCCAAGTATTTTTAGATTATGGAAAATAAAAAGTAAAGGTAAGAAGAAGGTAAGAATTAAAGGCAATCCTTCTGGAAGAAGACTACGATAAATATTTTTCTGCACATATCAATAAAATTAATAAAATATAATTTTAAATAAAATAAAAAATATAATTAATTTAAAAAAATACAATAAAACGACACAGTGACGTTCTGTGTGTTCGTTTTACAGTTCTGATTGCTAGTAATTAACAAACGATGTCTGGAAGTAGGGTGAGTGTGTATCATGAAAAAATTCTACTGGTATTTTTGTTTTATTAGCAATAAAAATTTATATAATTGTCAATAAAATGGTAAAAATATTTAATTTTATTTTTAAGGGTTCAAATTAAATGAATCCTTATCAAATTTAATTAATTAATTAAAATCTTTATAGAATTTTTTTTTTTAAACGTAATTGACAAAAAAATATTTTGTCAATGTAGGTAAATATAATTATTTTTGTATCGTATTAATTTTTTAATAAAAACAATAATAAAAGTAAAAAGAAGAGAAAAAACGAAGTAAAAAAAAGTAAATAAAAAAAAAAGAAACTATAAAGAAGATTTTATTCAAAGAAATTATAACAGTTCACTTAATTAATACTGAGAAAGTGTGTAAATTTAATGTCTGCATTAATTCCCAAAACCCAAAAATAATTTTCAAGTTAGGGCTATTTGATAAATGTTAGAGGAAAAAATTATTTACTTAAAATTAATTTGATAAAATTTTTAATATACTAAGCACGAAATCCTGTTAGGGCTATAGCCCTAACTTTGAATATATTCAAAGGAATTTATTTATAAAATACATTAAATCAATTAAGAATAGTACCAACAGACTTTCCTCACAGGTTTAATTAAGGAAGGAAAATTTTAAACATCTGACATATTACGTTCCAGTGAATTAATTAGTGGGAATTTTGTGTTAGTTGATGTTAAGATGTAACAGAATGCCGGTTATTATTAATTTATCATTTTAGCTGCAATTTATGGTTTTTTCTGAAACAAGTATTTTATTAAAGAAAGGTTTTCTAACTTTAGAGAGAAAAATGAATGCATACCTTGATTTTCATATTCATGCTATAAAACGCGCTCTCCCACACACACACACACACACACACACACACACACACACACACACACACACACGCACACGCACACACACATATACACACACACACATTTTTTTTCATTTTTTTAAGGAAGATCTATGCATTTGCAATTATTTATATAAATGCATGCATTAACATTTTTTGTCCGAGCAATCATATAAAAAAATGACACTCCGTTAGTTTGCTAAAAAAACTTTACCTAAGTTTAAACTAGCCGATTTAAACTAACAGACGACACATAATTAGGCAAACAAATAAAAATTTACTTCCGCAATAAAACTATTGCTATTTGTGTGGAGTTCATAAACGTGTAATCTCAACCATGTATTGTGATCGGCTTACAACTGTATTTTTATTTACTGCAATTCCAGAACGACTTCTACGATTATCACGAAATTATTACTGAACAATCCATACAATGAGGTTTCAATGATTCCACAATATCAAAAGTGTCTTATGGCAATTTTCCAAACTCTATAACCGAAAATCGTTGATACTAATCTACCGTCATAAGATTTCAATAATTGATTAAAAAATTATAATTATTATTTGAACGAAACAATTATAAATACATACGTTTAAATCGTAAACATTTATTTTTAAGTAATTAACTTGCAGCCACTTGTTACAGTATTTTAGTTTGTTTTATTCAAAGCTTTGAGCAAAAGCCGTATCCGTGGTAGAGTGATCTTTCACCCGGAAGTCCCGGTTTCAAATCCCGATTAGGCATGGCATTTTTCATACACTAAAAATTGTTATACTCAGACGGTAAAATGAACAAAAGCATCGATGCCTGTAATCTCAAAATAAAGCCATTGAATATTAAATTGAAAAAAAGTTTTATGTTTAAGCGTATTCATTAGATTGTCATGTAAAAAAAAACACAAAAAAAAACTGTAACTTATAAAACTAATTTACATTGATTAAATTTTACGTTTAAAAAAAAATACGTGATTACTTAAAAATAATCAAAATTAAATACTTGTAAATACGATAATTATTATAATTATTTTTTTTAATGAAATAATATCGAAAAGAAAAAAGTTCAATAAGCATTTAAAAAAAACAAACAAAAGTCTAAACCTTATACGCAATTGAACTGTCGAACAATCATCAGTAGATACGATGAAATTAGTAAACGTAAGAATTATTATAAAAAAAATTCATAATTATACATGAACCAATTCTTCTGAGTAAAACTGAATCAATATACATATGGTTTAAAAAATAATATTAGAATGACAATAAAAATAATAATTAATTAAAAGTTTTACAATAACGTTAACAGCTACTCGATTTCGATTAAATTAGAAAGTAGAATCTTAAAGTAGTCAAGATTTCCACTCGGACCTATTTTCACTACCTTACCTATTCTGTTGGAGATAAAAATTTTAAAATAATAAAAAAATTATTATAAAAATCAATAGTTAGCTTTAATATCACCAGTGTAATGCCCGGATGTAATAAATACTATTTAAAAAATTATATTTCTTAAAATAAATTGCGTAGAAAATAAGTAAATTAAAAAGAAAAAATTGACAACAGTTGTAGGACTTAACCGCCACACGGCTTTTTTCTGATGATGCACAGCTTATACACATGCACATACAACTTAATTTAAAATATTTATAATTTTATTAAAATATAACATTTTTTGTACAGCTAAACATCAGTGCTACACTAGCGCTCCTTGTGGTGACAGGGGGTACTATTGACGCAGTACACTACTTACCTACTAGTTTAGAGCATTTTTTGGAGTGTGAGTGTGATTTTGAAAAAGTTTTTTTAAAAATATTATTATTTAATTGTTAAGAAATGTACTTAAGAAAAATAAGACCATAATTAAACGAAATCCCGAGATACTAAGGGTTACCTTGCTCAATAGCCTAACCCCCTTTGACTTTTTATGTTGAAAATTTAATGGCATCAATGCCACATTTGCAGAAGTAATCTGACCAAGTTTGGTCAAAATCGGTCCAGTGGACTGAAGATATAAGGTGTGAAACACCAAACACACACACACATACTTACTATACGCGCGCGCGTATATACGAACATCCGGAAAATTTCCATCCGGTTTTTTGAGTTCAATAGGTCTCAAAACGTCAAGATCCGGTGAAAACCGCTTATCTTCAAACAGCTATAGACATACTAAACACACTATAGAAGTAAAAATAAATTATCTCTGAATAAATGAAACTTTTACAAAAGAAAATTGTATCTAGCAACCAGTTAATAATATTTTTTTTTTTTTTTTTTTTTTTTGTTTGGAGGGCGTTTGTTATATTATCATTTATTAGTGTTTTATCAATTAACTTATCAATTGCTAACACGCTAATAAATTTTAACATACATCGTCCAGTGTGTACGACAAATATATATAATATATATATATACATAACATGTATTTATAAATAATAGTTCGAAAATTCCATATTATTTTCATATACGTTGTTTCTTTATTTCTCTTTAGAACTACTATGAGAACTGTTTTAAACTTTATTTCATCCTTCCAATTACTTATATTTAATTGTATTTAGTTTATTTGAGAAATAAGTAGCACATAAATAGCCGTCGTATTTTGCTAATAAAACCCGAACATACCAATACCACCAACAACAACAGCAACACCAATCCTACTACCACCTACTACCCAACTCTATTAAATCCATCTACAATCCTTATGAAATTTTACCCCATCTCAAGAAATTTAATTCTTGGTAATATTCTAATAACATTTTTTTTTCTTTATCAACACGCATTCAGTAATGGGGCGTTCTATCAAACTCATTATCCTGAAACAATTTTTAATTGCGGACACAAATCGTAATTCGTATAATTAATTTGATAGAACTATGGGTAAACTAGAATCAATTTTCCGGCTCTCAGTGTAGCTGAGTTACAGGACCCTGCCACGAGTCCCAGCCATTTAAGTTACTGAATTTTGAATGATATAAATATAAAAATAATCAGACAAAATTAAATTATGTAATAAAAAGTTTAAATGATTATAAAAATAAAAAAATAAATTTTTTTTTTTTATATTAGTGTAAATTTTAAATTAAAAAATGTTTTTTAATTATAAAAAATTTAAAATTTTATTAATAATTATTAGTAAACCCTACAATAATAAAAAGATAGTTTGTATAGCATTACACTTAATTTAATTAAATTTTTCTACAGTCACTTCTAAACTTAAAGAATCCTTAATCTAATAAAAAATTAAAAAGTTAACAAGCAAAAGTTAAATGTAGAAATATATGTAAACTGATTCATACTTTTAAGTAGAAAAATATTTCTAAGCGATATTCTTACATGTATAATGAATACGATTTAGGAAAACTGCAGAAACCATTTAACAACCAAAAGTTAAATGTAGAAATATATGTAAACTGATTCATACTTTTAAGTAGAAAAATATTTCTAAGCGATATTCTTACATGTATAATGAATACGATTTAGGAAAACTGCAGAAACCATGTCTTTCAATGACGGCATTTTCTAGACCGGCAGTGAAGGAGTTTAACAAGTAGCATTTCTTTTTTACAGAAAGTGTTTTTGCTTTTATTACTTGTTAAAAATTTAATTGACTCCGCCAATTGTTTGATTTTCGTTTAAGACAAAAAACAACCCGTCAGTGAATTTTTACTTCCTTGTACGAAGTAAAAGATGTATAGTGATCCCGAAAAATTTCGGTTTTCAGGTTTCAACGGGAATATCTATTTTGACTATCCCTAAATCCATTTTGACTAGTTTCGGCATGAGGTACGTACGTACTTTATGTATCTCGCATAATTCAAAAACGATTAATCGTAGTAAGTCGAAATTTTTGATTTAGGATCGTTGTAACATCTAGTTGTGCATCTCCTGTTTTGATTGCAATCGACTGAATCAAAGGTGTCAAAATAAGTCCAAAATAAAAAAAAAGAAATTGGATATTGGTTTCTTAATAGCAGCAATAAGCCCTCATTGAGATCTTTTCAACGATATACCATAAAAGTGGTACTTATTTTCATTGGTTCCAGAGTTATAGCCAAATAAAATTTTAATTAATGAAATATTTGGGTCATACTAGGGGAAGGCACATCGGTTCAAATTCAACTTCATTTCCTTTTTTTAACGTTTTTTCTTTTTTTAATTTAATTATATTGATTTATTAATGATTAACCTCTGATTGTAAAAAAATACGGTAAATAATAATTCAATAATAAAAAAAAAAATGAAAAAATATCAGAAGTTATTCATGGAATAAAATTTTATATACTTTCCATTTAGAAAACATATGTAATTTAATAGACGTACAAGGAAGTCATGTGGTGTCCGCATTAGATTTTTTACTAAATACTTAACTATTTTAAACCGATGGTTTAAATTAGATGAATGGTAAGCGACAAGTTTGAAATACATTTTCCCTGTAAATCGATTATTTCAAACGCTTTAAACTGTTAATATTTTGGTTGTAGTTTAGGAGTATTTATTTGTGGATATTTATGAATTTAAAAATGTTGAAGAAATTATTTACTTTTGAGTATAATTTATCATTTAATTACTATGATTCTAAGATCATGATGACATGTTTTATTTATGATGTATCCCGAGGCACCGGATAAGTTTCTTACGGTTAGATTAATTCATACATAATTTCATCTGGTTTCTTTTTATTTTCCAGAAGTTCTTTAATTTTCGTACTGTTTTGCTTCTCTTTCTTCAATCCATTCTTTTCTGTAGGATTTCTTCTTTTCACCTACAGGAAACATTAATTCAAAAGTTTTCCGTGTATATTATTTTTGATCCGGACAATCTTTTTCTGTAATACTGAACTTTTTGAGTTCTTCTTTTCATCTATTTAACTCAGCCTCTTTGAACTTTATAGCTCCACAGTTTATTGAAAATCTGTTTATTTAGCTTTGTTGGTTTAATCTGATCATATTTCAATAGAATTTTAGTGGTTATTCATATTTTTACTTGAAGGTCTCCAATTTTATTGTATATCTCTCTGTTTGATCTTAAATTTTAGCCTTCTTTTATTTCTTGGACCATAGATCCTTCTTAAAATTCTTCTTTCAAAGTATTTTTATCTTGAGTGGATTTTCCATTCCAGTAAGTTTTGTGATCTTGCCGTATAATATAAGTGATTTGACAACTGTTTTATAATGTCTTAATTTTGCATTTATATATTTTTCAAAGGAAGTAAATATTACATTTAACTTAATATATAAATAAAAAAATATTTTTTCTAAATAAAAATCTGATGCACATGTTTTGCAATATCTCCAAAAAAGATTAAAGAAAAAAGTAAACGAACATTCAGACATAAAATGACATTTTAATAATATTTTTAAAAGTATAACACCAAATGAAATACTATTCATTAATTCATTTACAGTTACACGTTCACCCCGATTAATGAGTAGAGAAGTTGCAGTTGCAAGCTGATATTTACATTTGGAAATACACTGCTATCACCCTATCATCCTTTTTCTTCGATGACGCATAGATTTTTTTACTGGGCGTACAACGAGGTGACCGGTCAGCAACCGGTCACAAAAGTATTATAATAAATGATTATAATCATCAATTCAAATTTTCCTTAAAGATTAAAAGAATGTAAAACGCCTATGCGGTATGCTAAGCGCAAAATAAAACCAAAGTAAAAACAATAAAATTATCGAATGTTACAGAAAAACTTTTTAATGCAGTTTGACGTCGTTGTTACAAAAAAGAGAATTTCAACATATAAAATAACTGGCATTTTCAAAGAAAAAACCGTAAAACAAATTAGTGTTTTAGTTTTGAAAATGTATGTATCCAGTCACGGAAAATGTTATTAATATTTTTTTCAGAACTGTTTTAAAATATTAACATGATTAAATGTATTAAGAATATTAAAATTCGTGGTCTGTCGAACTTTCAAAATGAATAGTACTTAGTTACGACAGAAAGATAAGCTAGAGAAATAAAGAGGGCGGATTATGAAAACGCTTCTTGCGTTAGCAATGCTATTAGTAATGAAGAGGTAGCAAATAATTGGAATTTGAATAAAATGTGGATAACTTTTTATAATATAATCTTAAACGGTATATTATTAATTAGGAGTACAGATTTGTTAAAAAAAATGGTTAGGATTAATCATTGAACAAAGATAAATTTAATAGATATAAAATAATTTCTTTAAACAAACAAAACTGGGCGCTAGTAGACAAGATAAAAACGGTCTGTTGAACAATTAGGCGAAGTCATAAAAAATGAAAAGAGGTGATTGAAATTCATTGATATCTCTATACCAGCTTAAAGTACCTTAATATGTGAATATTTATTATATTTGAGAGAAAAATTTAATTTTTTGTTGCTTTATGTTATCCATTATTTAGGAATTTATTATCGATATATAGACAAGGTAATATTACTTTTACTATGTTCCTACTCACAGAAGCTACTGAGTATTTTAAGTACAAAAAAAACCTTTCAGAAGATAAAATTATGAAAATGTATGAATATATTCTTAAATCACTGGGCAATATGTTCGAATAATAACAAAAATATTAGGGAATTTGCTTTTTGCATTTGAACTGCATTATTATCGATTATTTGGATCCAAAAATTTCTTAAGAAGTGTTTTAAGCTTAAAACAAAAGAAGAATTTATATAAAATATTATCAAACAGAAAATCTGTATAGATGTAACTTCTTTAAAATCGTTTTATAAAGATATCTAAAATAAATCTGAAGAGTAATTTAAATCAAGATTGTTAAGAGAATGTTTTCAGTGAGATAGTAAAAAGAATTACATAACTCCTAATCATTCCTTAATACACCGATAGAAACGAATAATTTAAGAACTAAATTTTGGAAACATACGACTAAACAAAAATTTAACACTGAAAATGTTGTTATTATTTTATTTTGGTTTGATTTAACCAAAGAAAATCCTATTGCGTTCATAGCCTGTGGCTTATAACGCACAGACTATGAATTATATGACCAATAAACCTGTAACGTAAATGGGTTAATGAAACGAGCAAGAGCTCTACAATGAAACAAAACTTTTTCTGGTTATATCAATAAAGAATTTATTATACATCCAAGACATTTACACACCCAAGAGAATAATGAAACAACAAAAGACAGATACGCAAACTTAAAAAGAACACAAAAAAAATTTTGTAGAATGTAGATAAATATGTGACTTTTTGTTAAGAGTTAGAACCTTAAAGAATTAAATATTAGAAATACAATTAAAGATACTAAATGAAAAATAAAAATATAGAAGAAAATTTGACGAGCATTCTAAGGATTTTCCTTATATAAGTATAATTTATGATGGTATAAAGTAAAATAAAGAATGGAAATTTTTGTTTTTAGTAAAAATAAATAGTTTAAAAAACTTGTCTGCACATGTAAAATAAAAAAAATCCCTTTTGGCACGCCGGAAGGCGGAGGCAGATATTTCACCTATGCTAAGTAGGGTATAAAAAAGATTTCCACCTTAAAGTTAAGAAAAACTTCAACTTACTCAATACGACAATGGTTGCATGTGAAAAAAAGTTCCACAGGTTTAGAATACGACAAGCTTCATCTTCTTACAATTCCAGCAACATTTTGATCGTCCCTTGCTGTAAGGGTAGGTAATATCAAAAATTGTTTCACACAAAAAATTTAGGTAATATTTAGAGGACTAATGACCACTTAAAACCGTTTCGATGCTATACCTAATAAGGGAGATTTAATTTTTTTGTCTTCGAAACCCCATTTTTTCCACCGCCTGGGCCAATGGTTGGTGATATCAAAAGACTTTACTTAGACAAGTTTTAGGCCGTATCCAAAAAATAATAGGAGCTTTAAACGAGTTCGATATTTTACTTAATAAGAAAGTTATAGTGATTTTTTTTTTACCATCTTCTCCCATTTCCACCCTCATGGTTCGATTTAACGAACTCGACCGAGATTTTAAGTCGTGATATTTTATGTATCAATTTGTAAGTGTTATTGGCGCAAAATTACGGCAGTTATCGTATCCACAAGAAAGTGAAATAGATATATATAAACTTTTGAACTGACGGTGGTTTTGGGGCTTGGGGGATGTGAAAAGCGAAGATATCTCGAAATTTTCCGGAAGTGGAATCATGGTACCCATTACAATAGGTAGCTTTCTAATGAAATCTACCTAGAATTCTAACGACGTGGAAATATGTTTAATCAGATTCGCAATAGATAAAATGTTACAGCAAATCGATTGTGGTATACATATTTCAGCTACAATCAATAAAAGCTATATAACTTGGCATATATGTGAAAGAAAACACTGAAAATATAATAATTTAAAAAGTATCAGTATTTTACTGCAAGCTACCATACGCATTCTAGAAGTATTATCTAAAATCTTCTGATGAGAGATTTTTCAGCTTACAGGGAAAGTGAGGAGTAAAATGTTTTCCCGTAGCAATTGAGCCAAACATACTACTGCATATTAGCATGTCAAGTCCAACTAAATGAATTTCAGCTCTATAAATGACACTTTATCCTATTCACAACAAACATAAACTGTATTATTACTACCGCCGGAGAAAGTAACGATGTATGGACCCACTGACACCTAAATCATCACTAATTTTTTACTTACATTTTAAGCAAAAGGAAGACCGGACAGGTACTCTATACGGAGTAATTAATCTGCTCTTTCTGTTGAGAAACAGTGTGTTGTATATATTGACTCTTCTTAGTACAGGAAAAATCCTAATAATATAGAAAATTGAAAACATACATAGAGAGATTACAAAACTAACCGCTAATTTGTGAATTATGAACAATTATAAAAAATAATAATGTAGTAATTTTACTGCTGTCTCATTATTATGATTTCCGCATATTTATTTTAGAATTACAGTGATCATATTGTTTATAACCAAAACCTCAGGGCTCTGAAAATTCATATTATGAGGTATGTACACAAAGGATAATGACGGAATTTTTAGGGAAAATGTGAAACATTTAAATATACCTTGTCAAATTATAAAGCAATAAATATGTGGTAGGTCTGTACTTAATGTTACCACTACATAATTCGCATTATATTTCCTACGACTGGCTTATTTACTTTTAGTGACAACCAGCAGCACTCCTTCCGTTACTCTCTTTCTCAACTTACGATAGCACCCTATTTATACTACGAATAATGTTTCCACCTACAGGAGTCGTTTTATATTCAAAAAAGGTCCTCTCGAAATGCGGGTAGGAATAAATTCACTCTCTACAACTTTATAACCGCTCTTTTTCATGTAGAAGGGGAACTTCACTAGAAGGTCATTTGGCAATATTTTATAGAATTACATTATAACCACAATGTAATTTTTTTTAAGTTAAATAAATGCTACATGAATTCAAAAATTAATAAGAGAAAATTCAGTATGTGATTTCCA
This sequence comes from Lycorma delicatula, assembly GCF_047948215.1. Lineage (NCBI taxonomy): Eukaryota > Metazoa > Arthropoda > Insecta > Hemiptera > Fulgoridae > Lycorma > Lycorma delicatula. The sequence goes on along the minus strand of NC_134459.1, from coordinate 63,881,900 downwards.
TTTATCTCAAAAATATTACTGTCAATAAGCTTGTGCATATAAACAGGTGTTTTATTATTTTTAATTCCAAGCGCTTTTAAATTATTTCCCGTCAGGTTATGCACAAGGTGAAGTTACGTATGGCTATTAACAAATTATAGAAATCTCTAGGCATATATACTCTTCTTTCAACAGTTTATGGAGGTAAAAAATATAAATACAATACAATAAAAAAAATTAAATAAACTATAAATTTTCTAAATATCTTTTTTTAACGCTTCTAGATAATTACGACAAACGTTATCAATATTATTTAAGCGTAGTTATTTTCTGATGATAAAAACATTGAAAACATTAAATTGCTATCACCAACCATCTCAAAACCCAGGTGGTAAATTAAATATTCACATCAATAAAAATTTTTCACTACAGCTGATTTTTGAATAGATGGAAAGATTGATAAAATTCATTTCTCACATCATTATAAGTTAAATAAATACCCAATTTTTCTGGTCTTTGTGATTTATCTTACTTTTCTCTCCTAAAGAGACAATGTCTTTTTCGTTTGTTCCCGATAACCGGGAAAACTGTTGAACCAATCATTACGAAATTTTAAATTTAGTTTTCTCATGATCCCCGGAATATTTACCACAGTTAAAACCTTACCAATCTTACTACTACTTTATATAAATTATGAATTAAAAAAAAGTATAAATAAATAACCTGGAATTTTTTGATTAAATTTAGTGTGTGGTTTACATCAACACATTTTCTTTATCGATTGAAATTGTCTGTCTCAATATCGACTTCATCAAACGGTTAGGTGATTAGCTACATTTGATGTTATTATCTAAAAAAGGTCAATTATTATTATTATTATCGCAATATACGTAAAAACAAATTAGTCTGATAAAAAAAAATAAAGGGAAGAACTACTTACACATTAACAAAGGTTTGATGGTTTGAATTATTTAACAAATTTTTTGATGTATTTTATTAAATTTAATGTCATTCATTTCTAATCTAGTGGTAACCCGCAAGAATTCATTCTCACACGAGCAAAGTAGCACGGTGTAGATTTTTATATGTTGAACTAAGAATTTCGATCACGGTAAGGCATACACATAATTACTGGCATAAATTTTACTTTCGACTAGGTATTAATATTTTCATGACGGCAAGATCAGCGATATATATCTAAAAATTGGAAAGTTTTATTTATTCAAATTAATCTATTTTCTCCGGTAAGTTGTGAATAACAAAAATTCTGAGAGCAAACAGTCTACACATAATTACTAAAAAATTATTTTAAATTTGTTAAATATTATCACACATAGCGCGTGCGAAGCCGCGACACGATATGATAGATACAATATAAAGTTCTTCTTCTTTCTTTGAGAAGATTAAATTATACTTGAAATTCTATTCAAGTTCAAAACAGTAATAATAAATATATTATAATTTGATTGAAAATATTACAACGAGAAATTAAACACTAGTATCACAGTACGGGTTGAAGCTGTATAATTATTTTTAAATAAATAGTAAAATTATTAAAGATGAATGTAGAAAGATAGTTGTTAAAAACAGGGTAGCACAAAAAAAAGCGTCTGTGCATAAAATAAACTCTACTATTATAAAATTTAGGTAGTGGAATTCGGAGAAAATTCTTTAAATATAGCTATTGAGTATTGAACTAGCTGATAACAAAACATGGACATTACGAAAAATAGTGTCGCGTGTTCGCGGCTTGATTAGGATATTCTGAGATTGACAATTTAAAACGTTTATATAATTACAATTTATTGGTTTAAGAGCATAAGTAAAAAAAGACAAACAATAATAATGACAATGGTAATAATAATAGTAAACGACAATAATAAAACAAATAATAAAAATAGTAATCACAACCACAATAATAAAAAAAATAATAATAATAATAATATTATTATTATTATTATTATTATTAAATTCAAAATATACAAAATTATATATTATACAAAATTCTATTTTGTATGTAATCACTCTTTATTATTATTATAACATTGATTACATACAAAATAGAATTTAAAGTAATCGTTAGAATTTATTCGCAGATAGATAAATAATATTGGAAACCATAATACAGTCCCATTGACAAAATACATAGTATGACCGCTAGTTTTAACACTTTTAACGACTAGTCTTGTATTAACAAAAATACTACAATATATAAGACAACTACAAATTTCTTTCACTGCAGATATCTTTGCTGTTTAAAAATAAAACTACCTAGCAATTTACGAATGAAATTTAGTACATTATCTTTTCTACTTATAGCGAACACACCGAACCATCTCTTGTTTTCATTTACTTGAATTACTTGTAACGTCACCTTAATGTCGAAAGTGTACGCCTAGAAATTTGCTTCTTCGCTGACCTCGCAGAATACTCTCGCCGACTAATATCTCGCAGATTCACATCATAACGTCTCGCTTAGACTGATTTCGAGAACTCTTATTCGCAGACTGATGTCATAACGTCTCGCTTAGACTGATTCGCAGAAATAATTTTTAACTTATCTTCTCCGGAGGATTTATACTCCTATCCTCCTTACCTGCCCGACCGGACCCAGCTCGAAGCGTGAGAATGATCTACCGCAGTCATATTTTCCCATGAAATTCCAAACCTTGGTCCGGTTACTCTTCTCACGGAACGACATCTGTTTAGGTGTGTCAGCGGACAGTATTACAAAATACGATTGTTAAACCGACCTGTTACCTTTACTGAAAAGGTTTTCTTTAGCTCCTTTCTGGATTCCTCCCATTATTATATTTTCTACTATTTTGTTCTAAATTGGTAGGAATCCGTTACTCAGATCCGTTATACCGGTCTTATTACAATAGGTAGGGTATTTTCTATTCAGATAGGATGTATAGGAGATTAGTAGTCCTTTAAATGCTATTCTACAGAAGCACGATGAAATTAGAGGAAGTTGATCAAATCTCAAAGAAGAGGTCTTAAGATGAAAAGAAAACTGATAAAAAAAATTAAAATGAGTGAAACTACGTTGGTGGTGTTATATATTTTGACATTCAGGCTCAGATAATTTTGTAATGGAGAAATGTGCAGAAGGTAAAAACTATAGATGGAAGTCTGGACCGTATAATGTGAATAACTGCGGATAAATGATGTAGTAGATATGTTAATACTGAACGTTTGTAGCGGATAAAGTTATCAAACATACTAACATCAAATAAATAGAACTAGCAATTTCTTATTGATATGTAAACAAAAATGGGTAAGATTTTACTGCTATAATTAAAAAGAATAAATTCGATTTAAAAAAAATACTACGTCAAAGTGCCACATTTAAAAATTGTTGGTATTACAAACACATAAACGACAGAACATTTATTTACATTTTAAGGTCTTTAATTATTATGATGTAAATATGTTTTCAAATTTTGACGATATCATAGTTTTTCTATTTCTTTCAAAGCATGAGATAAAAACAAAGATTACCTTAATTAAAAAGAAATAATAAATTATTTACATTTCATAAATTTTATATATATATGTACCGTATCAATATTCGGATAATATTCGTACCATATCCTGAATTTAATCAATACTTATAATTATACCTTGCATGAAATTGATTGACAGATATATTATAACAAAAAAAAAAAAATAAATAAAAAGGAATATTAACAAAATACAAAACGCCAGTAAATATGAATTTAAAAAAAAATAATCTTGGATTTACCGTCCTTAGGTTACACAAATTTATTCGTGTATGTATAACACAGCATGAATTAACCTAATATACTGTGGACGTGACACTATTAGGTTCAATAAAATTGGTTTTTGAGACAACCAATCAGAAAAAGGTACAACCTGGACTGTAAAGTAGAAAGAATTTCAACTTCATCTGAAATTAAAACGTTACGTTAGTTTTTTGTAAGCTAAGTTTTTTTTTAATTTATGTGATGTGCGGGCATCGACTGATATGATCATCCCGAATGGAAAACTTGTAGCGTATGAGAAATGCTATGCCTGACCTGGATGCCGTATTGCCGGCCTCCGTGGCGCGAGTGGTAGCGTCTTGGCCTTTCATCTGGAGGTCCCGGATTCGAATCCCGGTCAGGCATGGAATTTTCACACACGCTACAAATCATTCATCTCATCCTCTGAAGCAATACCTAACAGTGGGCCGGGAGGTTAAAAAAAAAGGTTTAAGTTTTGCTTTAAACAATCAAGGCGTTAAAATGAATAAAAATTTGATTAAAGAAAAATTATGAAATTCAATTAAATTTATAAGCGGTGAGAAAAAAGAAGTTTTTAAATCCAGTTTCCTGAAGATGTATTTTTTTCATGCTTATTTTAAGCGTTTCTATTATTTACTAAACAACATTTAATGTTTATTTTTTTATTTTGTACAGGAAATTTAAAGAAACTAAGGTAAATATCGTAGCAATGTTTTCCAGATAAATTAAAATTTTTTACGTTATAAATAATATTTCCTACATCGACGATTTTAAAATAATTCCCATTTTATCGTCATTATATTCTTTAGTATTGTATTACAACTGCGTAATTATATTATATAATAATGTTGTTGACGTTAATTTGATACTTAAAATATATTTGAGTGAATAGTCTAGAAAATCAAAGGTAAAACTTGATAACGATATGTAAATTAAAAAAAAAACGTGATACTTATGTTTCTCTACTGGTTTTTCCTACTTATTAATAAGTTGTGAATTTACCCGAATAGCTATTTTACTTTTAATACTTTGCTTTTAATACAGGCATCTTGACTCCATAGCGGAAGACACCCTCCATGTGACAGTTTTGGTCGCCACCCCATACCCCTCCATACCTAGCCTTTATGGGCTTTACCGGAGATCATCTTCAGAACTCCGGCAAAAGGCATCTCTCAGCCTTGTACTTGCCTCAGTCAGGATGTCACTGATACGAATTCGAGTAAAAACTTTTATTCTTAATATGTATATCATTACATACGATTATGTAAAAAATATGAGTTAAATTATCAAAAGCGGTAATTAATTTTTACAATAAAAAAGAATGATTAATTAATAAAAAATATGAATTAAATTACGAAAAGCGGTAATTAATTTTACAAAAAAAAAACTATCAGGTTAATAATTATTTAACTTTCCTCTAATTTTTAGCTAGTATTATTACTGAGCTGAGTTAAACTTGTCTTCCATAAACCGATGAACATACAACGTACGTATACAACTCTTTTAGGTAGATTTCTTAAGAAAGCTACCTGTTGTAATAGGTACCATGATTCGACTTACCGAAAATTTCGACATATCTTCAAGTTTCACATCCCTCGGAACCCAAAACCACCGTATATATATATATATATATATTTCACTTTCTTGTGGACACGATAACTGCCGTAACTTTGCGCTAGTCACTTTCAAATTGATACATAAAATATAACGACCAAAAATTTCGGTCAAGTCGTTTAATGGGCAAAATCGGACCATGGAGGTGGAAATGGGGGGAGGGTTTTCTGAAAAAACAAAATATCATTATAACTTTCTTATTAAGTAAAACATACAATTCGTTTAAAGTTCTTACTATTCTTTGGATAAGGACCTACAACTTATGTCAGTGAAGTTTTTTGATATAACCAACCATTGTCCCAGGGAGTAGAAAAAATGGGGTTTCGAAGACAAAAAATCATACATGTGCCTATTAAGGCACAGTATCGAGTCGGTTTAAAGTGATCATCAGTCGTCTAAACATTACCTAAAACTTTTACCTAAAACAATTTTTGATATGATCAACTCGTACGGCAAGGGATGACCAAAATATTTCTGGACTTGTAAGAAGGGCTTGTCGTATGTTAAAAATTTTTTCAGATGCAACCATTGTTGTATTTTTTAAGGTAGAAATCTTTTTTATCTCCTACTTACTTTCGCCTTCCGGCGTGTCAAAAGATATTTTTTTTTATCTTTTAAGTACTATAAAAAAATTACGATTTGTCGAAATACATTTCTTATGAGGAAATAGTTCATCATATCATGAATTATTTATTTTTAAATTTAATTTAATTGATAAAAATTAAGTAGAAACCTGTTGATAGACAATATAACCAGTTTATTAGGAAGTGGTGATGCATTTTTAAGATGTGGTTATCGTATAGACATCTTGACTCACACCTAAGGCAGTATAATTAACCGAAACAAAACGAGAAATGTATAGGGGAGACTACCTATAAGCTAATTGAAAGAGGGGCAGTACTGATACCTCAAATAATATAGACTTCGACCTTGTACCACAATAAATCCAAATAAAACCAGATTGGATGTATTACTAGGTGTAATATAAGAGCAAGATACTTTTGACCTACATAAAACTACAGATATATATTTAATAATATTAATGATTTAGTACTTTTCTTAATATATTGTTTGTTTATTTTTGGCTTAAATAATTAACAGAAAATTACATGATATTTGTAAAAAGAAAAAAATTATAGATATTTGTAATATATTATTTTAAGTTTTTTAAAAGAAGAATATTACATTTTTTGCCTTAACGATGAAATGCTGAAGGATCAAACCGTTACTTGTAAGCTATGTATACGTCGAATATGGTACACGAATTTATATTTGAACTATTATTTTTTAGACTGGAACAATAAACTTTCTTTTTGGTTAAACTTGATTTATGATCTTTTTTGATTTAATGTTTGACTTCATTTAACCGTTTAAATTTATTAAATATTTTTCGTTGATATACTGAACTGTAAAGAAAATACAGTATTTTTTAAACAGTAATTTTATTTCTAACAAACACTTAATTATTTTTATGCGTCATTATAAGATAAGGCTTATTCCGGCCGATATCAGGAACTCTGATAAGAGATCGTCGGTTAAGGAGAGCACTGTTATGACTATTATATTTAAATAACAGGGTGTTAAATTAAAAATAAATATTAACTACTTTAAGCTGGACTTTAGGCCGATACTACACATAGTGGAAGTTTCTTGCCGAACATCAGCAGTAATAATCTCCTGAGTTTGAAATCAATACACATAGCGTAATTTCCGAGGCGGCAACAGTTCAGTTTCCAGATGCCGTGTAGTGTGAAGAGATTAAAATGAAGGCGACCCAAATAGTATGTACTTACGAAAAGATACGGTAGCACCATCTCGAGAATGTCTATCGGTCAGTTTCATTAAAACGATCAGATTACTTTAGAATTCAACGGGAAAGTTTTAATATTATCGAATGTCCTTAAAAATGTACGTGTAGTTGTTTGTTTTTTCCTGGATTTTTGTGTGTAACGACAACGTTAATTAAACGCCATAGCTATCTTATATATTATAGTTAATATATAGAAAACCGCTTACCAACAAATTAATTTTACGCGTTCAAGCGCTTTAGAAATTAGTTTCCATCCTCAGGAACTCAATTTATTCGTCATATTTGTAACAATAATTAAAACTTCACATGTTAATTCCATGTATATTTAATATCTGAATAATTATAACAGTTACTCGTCATATATTTAAAATTAAGTCAACGTAAATACATTGACATTTTTTTAAATTTTTGTATTGACTTAATTTTAAATACATGACGAATGCAATTCCGAAAGCGCTTGAACGCGTAAAATTCATTTATTGGTAAGCGGTTTTTAATATGTTAACTATAATTATATACTTATATTAACGGGACATGGTATATCTCTTTTAACATCTCTATATCTCTTATATTAACATCTTATATATCTCTTTTTGAATATTTATTACTGTAAAATTTCTCTCTGTTATTGTGAAAGCAAATTCTGTAATGAGCTAAGACATAAATAGTTTTTATCGACCATATTGACCACAAAGAAGATATTCGCCATTGTGGTGAGTAGACTTCAGTAATAAACAGTTCTGAATCAAGTAAGCCGTTGCCTCTTCTATCAAACAGAAAAGTCGTGCCATCTCACGATTTTTAATTCAGGGTAGTACATTTCAAGGCGGTAGAACAGCCGCTGGCAGAAATTCCGTTCACGAATCACGGAGCCGCCACTGCCTAGTGGACTATTTATTTTCACCGGCGGAACGAAGAATCTTCCGTCGTATGTGAACTAGATAGGATTTAAAATAAACACAAAAATATCGATAGTCTGCGGTGAATATTCCATGAGGTAGATTCTACTACGGATGATGGTAGCCTTAACCATAGCCCTACATTGTCCTTAAAAAGCTATTATGTGCCACTACGAACAATCAATATAACATTTTCGGCATATATTATATTAATGTATAAATGCATACTTTACGAATGCTTCTATAATTCGGTATTAATATTACTGTTTATAACATAAACTGTCGAAATTCACGGGTAGTAGAATTAACTTTAAAATAAAAATAATTAATCAATTAATTAACTCTTTTGAATGAGATAGATACTACAGAATTTATTAAACTGAACGTATTGAAATCGAATTAGTAAGTATAAACTACAGTAGATACAAGAGCTGTATTTAACAACAAAGGTAAATGGAAATGATTCCCGTTTACTAAATTGTAGCCATCAAGTGACATAACAAATCTATTTATTATAATTACCGATGAAACATATCATAAATTTTACGGTATTATCTCTGTACCATTTTCATTGCATTAAGTCCTTATTATAAATGTGAAGCTATGTATGTTTTATTTAATGTTCATTATAAGCTAAACAGATATACATTTACCAACTAAATCGTACGAGTACTTGTAACAAATTACTAGAATAGTAATTATTCTGTGTTTTGCAATTTGAATACAGAAATATTGAATTTATTAGTCAAAGAACTTAATTTAATTAATATTTAATAAACCAGTCATAGAATTACATTTCATATAATTATTTTACCATAATGAATAAAAAGATATAATAACATCGAATAATAATGATTTTATTTAATTAATGAGTTTAACTCATTTTTTTATTATGTTGATCAGAATGTTAGTTCAGAATTTTCTTAAGGTTCTTTAAAGTTTCTATTAACTGATATTTTAAAAATAAATTATAAAAATTTTATTCATAATAACTGTTTTTAGAAATTTTGTTTAATGAAAAATTAATCATAGTAAATTCTATAGTAATTAATTATTTCTATAGTTCATTAATTAAATTAATTAATTTAATTATAGTTAATTAAATAATTCTATAGTAAATAATTCATTTATATATAAACAGAAAATAAAACTATGTTAAATACAACACCACATCATATTTAGAGTAGTGTGACAAAAATATTGAAGTTAAACTAAATTCCCAGTATTTCTCATGAATGTGATGCATACAAAAGCATTTGAGGTTAAAGGAAAACTGATTAGACTTAATTTCTCTTAAAGCAATGATGTTTACTATATACTGTTATCCGTGTAGAATATCAATGAATAGTCAGAACTTCAGGTTTAAATGGTTTAGATATTTTTAAAGTAAATTTACACTTTCTAATGGAATAGACTGAAAATAAAACAGTTTTTTTTTGTATTACAACAGTTGCTTTATAAGCATTCTTTGTTTATCAATTAATATTTTTTTTAAATTTATTTATTTCCACTTTTATAATTTATCTTCTTATTTTTGAAGTTGTACTTTTGGCGCGTTAGGAGAAACTGATTAGAGTGTATTTTCAGCAAGTTACGGAAGTTGCGTGCCCCGATGTAACACACCATGAAGATTTGCGCAGGCCCAAGTGGACCGTATAAAATAAATATTATTTAATTTAATTTAATGTTATTTATTCACGCAAAAGAAGTATAACTTCTTACGTACGTCTACATAAGTACGCACGAGATTTTTTTATTTATATTTTTCGGCAATGTATACCTGTGATGATTATTTAACAATCGGAATGATCAACTAGGTGTAGATTTCAATTAAAAGTTTTTGATTGTAATTTTGTATTCCAATTTTGTAACAGTAACCACTTGGAAAAGCTAAAGAGTTTTTTTGCATCAAAAGATGAATTTCTGTAATAATAAACATAGTGAGAGTGTTATTCTTAGGGCTGAATATTACCTGAATTTCCATCGGGTTTGTTATGCCGATTGGGAACCAAAATATTTGAAAAAATGAAATCACATCACTTTTTTGAGTTAACTTATCAGGGTATAATTGTTACTCTTTGATCAAAAGAAAAATTGTTATACTTTGAAAAGGTCACTCGTAATCGTTCCATTATGAATCCTCTTCGATCACTTAATACTTATTTTAATGTTTGAAAATATGATTGGTGTGTAAATTATACTAAATTTCAATGATTTCAATGTTGATTAGAAAACAGAGAATCTTATGAGTGCATTATAAATATATAGTTAATATTGAAATATATATGTAAAATGTTAAAAATGTAAAAGAAAGAAATATCTGGTTCTTGCATAAATAGAAAATGAAGATACCAACGTATGAAATAGTTTAGAAAGAAATATTAAGATAAAAATAGTTTTTAACAGTCATCTTATGTATATTTATTTTATCTGCGTTAAAATAAGTTTGCTGAATTGAAAATATATTTCAAGAACATAATGTAAGCAATAAAAATAAACATAAATGCATATTCGTATGTATACTTATCGCCAGTATAACTGTTATACACGTAGAACAAACAACATAAACGAATGCGGTAAATTTATTTAAAGAATAAATTTTCAACAATAGAGAAACGTGTCACAATAGATTTTGTTATAAAACAGTTTAAAGGTAGAGTGGTGGGGTGATAAACACGGTTTTGGTACTCTGTGTGGTAAAGTATAAAAAGGGAAAATAAAAGAGCTAGAGCTAAAGGAGGAATACAGAAATGAAGAAACATCGTAGAGGGAAGAGTTTGTGACCTATTTTAGAGGGAGGAATATAAAGAAGCAAAACAAAACATTTCTCTAGATACAACAACGGATGGAAAAGAAGTTAGAAAAAGAGATGCGTCGGTAAGTTGTGCAAAATAGGAGGTGGAAATAGAAAAGTAGCGGTCGTTTTTGGTAGAGTATGGAAAGAGAAATTCAAAAAGGTTCTTTTGAACGAAGGGTTAAAGAAAATTCAGAGTAACATCTGCCTACTCGGACTAAGATTATCACATCGAGTTCTGATGGTAAATATTTTCTAAGATTGAAAAGATAAATGTAGATTTAGATATTTTAAAAAGAAATCAGTATAGAACAGAATGAGAACATTAAAAAAATTTTTTAATTTACTTACTAGCCAAAAACTTTTCCGTTACTATGATTGTCTTCTCCTCCACCTTAATTTGATAATAAATTAAAATTAAGAGTAATTTCTATTAATTAAATTGGATAGCGATTTTTGATACATAATATATATAACATTTTCTGAATTGTGATCTGTGGCAACCAGCCAAATTGTGGTCTTCCCTAATAAATTATTGTTAGCGAGTTCAATACTTACAGTGAAAACCTAATGAATACCGTTACTATTATTTTATTCGATAGACACAAAACCAAAAACTATCTACACGTTTGGCTTCGCCCGGGTAATGCTTCGCCTCCCAAAAGAGGGATATAACTAAACTTTTTCTAATGAAATTTAATCAATTTTTTACAAGGAAAAGTAATCTCATTTATGAAGTTTATTTTTAATAAAAATTTTAGGTTTATTAGAAAAAGAAAGTATAACCTCGATTTCAGTAACATTACAGGTAATATTAATAATAAAAAATAATTATTTATTGCATGTTCCTTCCTACTTAACCGTTTAGCCAGTCAAAACGTTCGTTATTTTAGGCGGTACAGATTTGAGTACGATTTTTTTGCATGAAATCATATAAAAGTACAGTACAATTTTCCATAAATTATATATATTAAGGAAAAAATTTACAATATTTAAATCAATTAGAAATGTGGTCTTAAACAGTTTTAATGTTCTATCATATCTGAATAATTAAAAAAAAAAAAAAAAAACAGATTAAATAATGTAATAATCAGCTTACCTTATCAGTAAGTGATCGGATGTTCATTGAAATGCTTGACGAATTTAATTACATTAAAATAAATTAATCGACGGAAGTTTGATGAAAGTAATGACAAAAGTTCTGGGTCCGGAAATTCTTTGTTTGACAGACAGACAAAAGTTTTCCCCGTTTTTGGCCTCAAAGGTAAAGCAATGCGGTACTGCACGGAATCTACTAAACGCTATAATTTAAAACTCTATATACTACGGCTTATAATGTACTTTTATAAAAAGTATTTAACAAAAAAGAAAATTGGTTTCAGTGTCGTATATTGGTTTCAAGTTCAAAAAATTATTGTTAAAATCATAAAAAAATCGCCAAAAATATTATCGTTTTACATTTTTAAGAAAAAAGTTATAAAAACTGTAGGAAAATAAAATAAATTTGTTAAAAACATTATAAGTATATATATATATATATATATATATATATATATATATATATATATATATATATATATATATAAATTAAAATAAATATATCAGATTTATCATATCTGAATGAATTTATAATTCATGTATTATAAATTCATTTTTGGCTCTTTATTAACATTTTTTATCTGTCTCATACCTGTCTCTCGAAGAAAGCTGTGTTTTTGAGTAATACGTAGTCATATTTGAATTATGTTTAGCGATATTTAAAAAATATATTATTTTTTACTTTTTATTTGTTTGTTAGAGAAAATTTGTATTGTTTATTTTTGATATAAAATTATCCAAAAACTGGAAATATTGAAAATAAATAATAGTTGTATACACTTATACACATTATAACTATTGTACATAGTTTTGATTAAGCATATTTTACTTTTTAATAAATTATTATTTTTTTATTATTTATAACATTTTTATTATTTTTACATATAATATCAATTTAATTTATATACACTATACATAGGTTTCTTTAAAAACTTTTAAAAAGATTTAAAAAAAATAGTGTATATAAAGGGCGCCTAGTGTTTAATAATAAATTATATTAACATCTCTCATTTATCATTTTATATCTCTTATAGTTACCGAGATAATAATTGAAGAGTAGTTACATTCTTTTAAAATAAGCATTATAAATATAGTAAAGTGATTTCATTAAGTCGATGATTGAGTGAATGATAACAAGCCAAATCTAATATATAAGTTAAGGTCAACGTGTACGGTATGAATTTAGGGTGAACTAAGGTGTCACTATATATGGGTGAACAGGATCAAGTTCAATCCAACTTGTGCGAAGTAAACTGTTATAGGTCGTTGGTTGATAAAGATAGTTGAATAGAGCACAAGACCTCCAAGAGCTTATTAAACTACGTCATTGTTGCTACACCCCACTCACATACGCGCACGTGCGAGTGCACTAAAGAGTAGGGTGGGGAGATATATATATATATTATATTCACTATAAGTTGGCTAGGAGGTTGGTGTGATGACTCTATTGTTTGTCGGCCAATTAAAATTAGCAACACCAGACGCCATTAAACAATGCAACCACTGATACACGACTAGACAAGGCTGTGTCAGTTATATATATATGCCAAAGACTTAATGACAAATTTAACATAGCGTTCTGTAACAAATAACAGAGCCTTTATTGAACATTCAAGTAAATTTGACGAAGATATAATGAAATAATTAATACAATGCATTATGCGTAACAAATGAAATTGTTTTTGTTGTATTTATGAGTATTCCGGCAACATAATTAAATAGCGTTAACATACAATTGCTGTTGAAAGCAATTTAATCATTGATTTAAAAAAATAACAATTGGTTGCTAATATGATTTTTTTTTTAAATAGCCTTTTTACGTATACATTTATCTAAATGAGAAATTACTAAATTAATCACTACAGTAAAATCATAATTATCGAAACTCGATGATATATTACTTCAGTGCGTATCAAATTCAAAAAGCTTATTTTATTTCAATTTTAATTTTTCCAACGAAGTATGCGTATATTTTTAAAGGCATTTTTGGTTAGAAAATAACAGTTCAATATTGATCAGTATGAATTTGCATTCGTTTTATTCATACTATGAAATGCGAAAATATTATTTAAAACAAATACAAAACAACTGTATCTGTAACAACTGTAATTCTACTTTCTATTTGTTTTCATAAAAATAAAAAGAATAGAATTCAAAATTAATTACTAACAAGTTTTATGAACAGGCCGATATACAATACGAATCAGAACCATCCGTTTATTTCATAGCCACCAGACTTTAATGAAATACTTAATTTACAAAAAAAAAATTATCCATAAAATATTATAATATTTCTGTAAGGAGGCAAAAATTAATAGAAAGTTAATAATTAAATTAAACTAAGTAAATTGGGAAGGAAAATATGAGTTTAGCAGCGAATATGTTGAAATGTATTACAATTTTGAGGAAATAAAAGAAGAAATGGCGTACGAAATATTGAATAATAAATTAGCAAAATGTATTTAAAAAATTATTTTTATAAATTATAAGAAAAATTTGCTCTCAAGAATGAAACTAAAAGGATTAGATTACAATATAACTGAAAAAGCCAGCTAGTCAGTAGAAGGAAGATGTGATTGAAAAAAATATATAAACAGATAGAAAAGAAGTGGAAGAAAAAAATAAAGATTATGGTAAGATGGTACGAGTATTATGAGATAGAAACGCTGTGATAGGAGAAGAAAGGGAAGAACAATCAGCGGTTAAGTTTGGCCACACAGAACGAAGGGGGAGAAGCTTATATAGGTTTTTATGAAAAAAAAGATTTTCATAATAAATAGCTTTTATAAAAATCATAAAAGAATACTTTTGCTACTTTAGTCATGCATCAAAAATCTTAACTAGAATTCTGTACAGAAGAATTGAGAGGAGAGTGGAAGAAGTGTTAGGAGAAGACCAATTTGGTTTCAGGAAAAATATAGGGACAACGGAAGCAATTTTAGCGTTTAGATTAATAGTAGAAGGAAGATTAAAGAAAAACAAACCAACATACTTGGTATTTATAGACCTAGAAAAGGCATTCGATAACGTAGACTGGAATAAAATGTTCAGCATTTAAAAAAAATTAGGGTTCAAATACAGAGATAGAAAAATAGTTGCTAACATTTACAGGAACCAAACAGCAGCAGTAATAATTGAAGAACATAAGAAAGAAGCCGTAATAAAAAAGGGAGTCCGACAAGGATATTCCCTATCCCCGTTAATTTTTAACCTTTACATAGAACTAGCATTTAATGATGATAAAGAACAATTTAGATCCGGAGTAACAGTACAAGATGAAAAGATTAAGATGCTACAATTTGCTGATGATATAGTAATTCTAGCTGAGAGTAAAATAAAAAAGATTTAGAAGAAACAATGAATGGCATGGATGAAAATAAACAAATACCTACGCAAGAACTACCGCATGAAAATAAACAAGAACACAACGAAAGTAATTAAATGAAGTATAAATAACGAAGATGGACCACTGAATGTAAAAATAGGAAGAGAAAAGATTATGGAGTAGAAGAATTTTGTTATTTGGGAGGTAGAATTACTAAAGATGGACGAAGCAGGAGCGATATAAAATGCCAAGTAACACAGGCGAAACGAGCCTTCAGTCAGAAATGTAATTTGTTTACATCAAAAATTAATTTAAAATTCATGATAAGATTTTTGAAAGTATGTTTGTAAAAAAAAAATTAGCTAAATTTTTGAAACTTAAAATACAGAATGTAACAGTGAAAATTAACTTTGGGTGAAAAAGAAAGACTTTATTAGTACAGCAACAGAACAGATGATTGGAAAGAAGAATAAAGAGACCATGGTTTCCAGATAGATGATTAAATGTGGAAGACAAAAGAAAATACAAAAAGAGATGTGATTAAGAATAACGAATGAAGAGAATGAAGAAGAGTATCACAAGAATAAAAAATAATGAATTATAGATTCAGAAGGAGAAGGGAAATAGTTTGAACTAATGTAAAAAAACATACAGTTAAGTGTAATAAAGAGAAAATAGTTAAAAGAGAGTACACTAAAGACTTTGAAGATCAGGATGACGTGAAATATGATGAATTATGAAAATCTTAAAATTATTAGTTATACCTGCAATCAATGATACGAAGAATGAAGTTTTAAGAATAGACGAACTGCTGAATGAGTTTATGTAGAAAATATTTTTATGTACGAGTAAAAAGATTGCAAGAAGTGATGAAATTGTTTATAATGTGATCAGTGGCCGAAAGACTTTCTTAAAACCATGATTCCATCGCCAAATGTTTTGTGAATATGAAATATTATTCATCCGTATCGAACGGGTAAACTAATAAAATTGAAAGAGAAAAGTTTAAAGGAAAAATTGTTTCCGAGTAGGAAAAGAGAATGAAAATAGTTATTGCACAGAGTGGTTTGACCTGGGTAAGACAACGATGATGCCTGTCTCAATCTTATTTAATATGAACGTGAAAGATATAAAAATAAAAAGCCCTTAGAAGAAGATACAGGGATTAGTATAACAACAAGAAAAACTAATTGTATAAAGTTTACAGAAATATAACAAAGTACTGAGTGACATTGATTTATTGCTAGGAGACAAATTCAATCTGAAAATGCATAAGACAAAAAAAAATGGTAATGAAAGGAGGTTAATAAGGAATAAATATTAATATAGGGGTAAATAAAATATCAAAACGGAAAATTATATTTTTTTATACAAAAAGATTATAAAGGATGGATGAAGTATTGCAGACTGATACAGGAAGGAAACTTTCGCGCAAAAATATTTGCTGGTATGAAATGTACATCGTAGTATCAAAAGGATAATCTTAAAAATATTTGTGTGTTTATTGTAATATAACTTATAAACAGCTTTATTGTAATAAAACATGGGTAACAGAAGAAACAGAAAGAAAGAGAACAGAAGCCTTTGAAGGCCGATGATCTTTAAAAATTAGATGGTTATGTATATATAATATACCCACCGGCTTGGTCTAGTGGTGAACGCGTTATCCCACAACAGCTGATTTTGAAGTCGATAGTTCCAGCGTTCAAGTCCTAATAAAGTATATATTTTACACGGATTTGAATACTAGATCGCGTGGATAAATAACCGTACCCGGTGGGGGTGGTTTCAATTTTTTTTTGGGGGGGGTGAAAAACGCCTGTGCGTTATCATCGCCCGGATTTTTTTTTAATAAAAAGGTAAAATAACACTAAAATAATAAAAATAAATAAGACTTAAAACTAATATAAATTATATAAAAAAAAATTTAAAACTAAGTTACAAACAAAAGTTAAAAAAGTGAAAAAACTCAAAACTAACATCACAGACTGAGTCTTTAAAATATAAAAGCTAAAATGATAGAGAAAGGAAACTATATAAAATTTAACCAATTCCGATATTGAGTGCAAAAGGCTCCCTACTCGGATAATAAAATTAAAGACAGAACCAAAAAAAAACAAATTGAAAATAAGGGAAAAAAATTATTAAAAATTCTTCTAGCATAAAAAATAAACATGACAATATTACATTTTTTGCAGTAACCTAGTACTACGCAAAAACAGAAACATCCGGTTCAAAATTTCATTATCATTGTACAAGATACCACGGATGTTTCTGGGTAGATTAAATTTACGATGCAACGCCGCATAACATATGCAGTCTTGAGTATGTGGTGCACAGTCATGCGGCAGTTGCATCGTGTGCATAAGGGTGCTTGTCCTCCTGACATTAGGTACTCGTGTGTTACCATCGTATGTCCTATCCGCAATCGGCAGAGGACTACCTCTTCACGTCGAATTTTTCTGCATGAGGAGTCCCATGGCAACACAGAATCTTTAATCTGCCGGAGTTTATTATCAACGGTAGTCGTCCAATCACCTTGCCACCTTGCGCTCAGTGATTGTTTTACACGATTAATAAAATCAGAGGTAGTAACTCGGGTGGTGAAAGGAGTTTGAAAACATGCTTCTTTGGCAGCATAATCTGCTTCTTCATTACCTGGAAACCCTACGTGGCTAGGGACCCAGCAAAAACTTACTTCTGTGTTGCGATTATTCAACTCGGCGATTACGTTGTAAATTTCAATGACGATAGGATGTTTGGAATAAAAGTTTTCTAACGTCTGGAGAGCACTACACGAGTCACGGCAAATAAGAATGTTTCTATATTTAGGGTTAATGATATTTAGAGCCTTATTTTTAGCGTGTAGTTCAGCGGTGAACACACTCGTAATACCGGGTAGACCAAACATATAAGTTCTTTCATTGACAACAAAAAAAGGGTTTCAATTAACCACACATCTCAGGAATGGTCGAACTGAGACTGTACAAGACTACACTATATTTACGGTCATACATATCATTAACCTCTGAAGTATTATCTGAAAGGTAATTACCGGAGACTAAACAGGAAAAAGAAAGGTGATCTATACTAGCATCCTGTTACGGCTTCACCCACTCTATATGGTTAATTGCTTTTTCTGTCGCGGTAATTTTTTTTATTTTATATTTTTTAGTCAAGTAACCGGAGGCAGTTGCAGCCAGACATGTCGCAAATACGGTAACACCGGCCGTGGCTGTGTTGATTTAGCCGCCGCGCTGTACATACCATCGTACCCCATAAAAAATCGAAATTTAAAAAAAAACCGAAAATTGTTTTTAGATATTTATCTGAAGAGTATTTTCAAAAGAGAACCTACTGAATATCTCGATAAATATAGTCGGAAACCGGGAATATTAGTAAAAATTGTTCAAAATTACTTTACTTTTCTTCACTTCTTTCAAGGTTGAATTTCAGAAAATCTTGAAACTGGTTTTTAGATATTGACATGAAGATTACACACACCAAAATTCAACTGATTACTTTATTTGTTACTGAGAAATTAAAAAATAAAAAAAAAAATAGCTGGGTTTGAACCAAAAATCCATTTTAACCCTTTAAACTCGGACTAATTATAAGTATAATAAAGTTATATTTATAAATATTTTAAATTATTGGTTTTATTCTGACCTTTTATCTATTTTATTAAATTCAATTTATTCTTAATATATATACTGTAAGTAATCTTACCCACTCGTAATATGTTTTATAGTTCTGTTAAATTAATTTCTCTAACAGAAATATTTTTATTTTTCAATTTTATTTATTATTTTGGATTCTTTATTTAAAACGAGTTACGGAAGTGACTTATCTGAAATAAATATTTATATTTATAAATATATCGAATGAAATCTATTTTATAGATTTGTTTACCGAGTGAGACGTTATGCATTGCAAGTAATATACATATAAAATTTGAGATTAAATTCGTTTTTACTGTTAACAGAATCACCAAAGGAAATAGTTGAATGGTGATGGAATATCTTTTCATATTTTAATACATATATTCAGATATTTACCCTCACTACTTTTGTTTGATATTACATTCGTGTTCTGAAATGAAATTTATGGCAACATTTCCTGTAATTTATGAATTTATTTTCGCATAATATTCCGGTTTATTTCCTTATTTTTTAACTTTCCTCAATGACTTTTATTCTCCTCAAAAGAAAAAAATATATATATTTGTTGTATATAGTGAACAAATGAGTTTTGTGAATGTGTTTTTTCTTTTCATTTTTCTTAAATATTAATTTAATTTTTTTTTTAATTTTTTTATTATTAAAATAATAGTATGTATGTGAATAATTCTAATGATAATTTTTTTTTGTTATGAAAGAGCGGGCATCGACAGTTATGGTCATTAGCCCGGTAGAAATTGACAGCGTATGAATACGCTGCCGGAATACGAACCCGAGACCTTAGCACGAAGTGCCGAGACGCTTCCTACTCAGAAACGGAAGTCACCATGATAAAAATTATTTATTGAGAAAACCCATA
Organism: Lycorma delicatula; assembly: GCF_047948215.1. Taxonomy (NCBI): domain Eukaryota; kingdom Metazoa; phylum Arthropoda; class Insecta; order Hemiptera; family Fulgoridae; genus Lycorma; species Lycorma delicatula. The sequence goes on along the minus strand of NC_134459.1, from coordinate 63,862,093 downwards.
TTGTGTATGTTTTTAATAAAAAAACAGACATAATCTACAGAAATAATGTTTAAAAGATTTGTTATTATTATGAAAGAATAAGAAAAAAAGAAGACATATAATCTCTAATGAAGGAATTATTTAAAGGAAAAATAATAAGTAATATCTCTAATTTTAAAGGGTTTTTCAAACGTTTCTTCAAATTATTGTTTACGGATCAGTTCAAAATGAAAATTTTGATACTTTATGATTAAAAACCGAAACTTTAACTTACTTTTTATTGCATTTTATTTCTCTCACGTAATATCTTTATACATAAATATATATATGTATCTTGTATCCGGTACATACAGAGTGCTTCAGAAGAAGATTGAAATAATTTGAAAAATGATTTTAGAGCTTGAAATAAAAAGTTCATATAAACATATTTTCAAAAACGCTTTGTTATCGGGTTATTACTAGCGAAATGTTTCGCGAGGCATTCAGTTCTCCAATTTAAATGACGTAATACAGAAATTTTTAAGACCATTTTACTTCATACGGGGTAAATTTGATGGTTTCTTATGTATTTTGACCTGAAAAATTAAATAAAACTACTCCCAGAACTGTAGCTTCTGTAGTTTTCATGATATACCTTGAACAACTGTAAACAGAAAATATTCTGTGACAAAAACACGTTTCTTTAGGTTTGAAGTAAAACTTTGTTAACTGACTAATAAATGCTTAAATTTTATTATCAAAACTTGTAGAGAAAACAACGGAAGACAGAGTTCTAGAACCTGTTTTATTCGATTTTTCAGGCTAAAAAATATAAGAAACCATCAAGTTTACTCCTTACATAACGCCTTAAAAATTTCAGTATAATCTCATTTCACCGGGGAAACTAAAATCCAAGCGAAAGTTTTCGCTAACCATAACTCAATGACAAAGCGTTTTCAAACATATGTTTGTATGAATTTTTTCCTTATTTCAAGCTCTAGAATCATTTCCCTAATTATTTTCCTTCCCTTTTGAATCACTCTGTGTGTGTGTGTATATATATATACATATACCGGGCGGCTGAAAAGTAAATTACACCCCCTCTAACTCTTTATTTCAATTATTTTTATAATTATTATGTTATTTCAATTAGTTATTTCCATTATTAGTTATTTCAATTATTTTTATAATTGAAATAACTGGATGCGGTTTGGGGCGTTCTTACTTGTATCCAGCGGCTACTACAACGAACGTAAATTTCACTCATTTTGATTTGTTCTTGAGTTGAAATTATTTCAATGACCAATGGTCATTTGATAAAGCATTTTAATGATACGAGAAAAATGATACAATAAAAACTAAATTCTGTCCGCCCAATACAAAATGGTGGTCTTTTAATTTTTTTTTTTTTTTTTTTATTTGATCTATCCTGATTTTCTGTTTAGAAATCTTCTCCGATAACAATCTAGAGTATTCGGCATTCAGAGGGGTCGGCGGCAGGGGGCAGGGGCGGCTCCAAACTTTTAATGGTCATGTGATAGGTTGTTTTAATAGTATTTGCGAGAAAAGCAAAACGGTATCAAAAAATTAAATTCTTACTATTTAAACCAAAATGGCAATCACAAATGTCATTACGTTAATTAAAAATTGAAAAAAATTAATTATTAAAATTTTATCAAATTGCAAGATAGCATCACATATATATTAATATCTTTTTTATCGCATCCTTAATTAGATTTAACAAATATTTTCTAAACTTTTAACATTATGACGATTACTCGAAAGCAAGGAACGCAATAGTTTTTTTACCATTAATAATCATTCTAAAATATACTAATTATAATATTTATTGAATTACAATTTTATATACTTTATTTTCATGCGATAACGAATAGTAAAACGAAATAAGAATAAATAAAAGGAACGAATTGTGTAAATTATTTTGATATAAATAACAGTATTACATTATCAGCAACAGCGTCATGTTGCTATGACAGTATTTACTAAATTATCAGCGTTAAGTGGCTGAGTCGATATTAACAAATTACTAATCTGATAACTTTGTCTAAGTACTCAGTCGAAAAGCTGAGTGAGATTAACTTACTGTCTACTCAACTTAAACTCTTCGCCTAGATTGGTTACAAATTCCTGTTCAACTCTCCTAATATAAAGCAGGATAGGTTCATCTCCCGAAAAAACACATCTTAACTGTTTAACACAAAATAAATCGCTTATTACCAAAAAATTAGACAAGATTTCATTATAAATAATTTCCTGTTTATTTTAGATTTTCTTTTTTTAAATTTTTTTCTAATAAATATATTTTTTAATGATCAGTTTCCATTATATGTTAGGTCACGGGGAATTTCTTTGGACTTAAAAACTAATAATACGTCTAAATAGAATAAAGGAGCAATTTTTTGAAAAGGATGTTTAACTTTCTAGAAAGTTATCAATATGTTGATTTTGCTTATATATTTTTTCAATTACACAGGCACCATTACATTTTCATTACTGTTTAATGTAAAATTTAAATTTTAATCCAAAAGTTTAGATTGTTACCATGAAAAAACTTAAAAAAACTTTTATTTAATTTAAAGATAGTTCTCCAAATGTTACGATAAATTGAAAAAAATATTAATGTTTATAAGTTTACAAAACATTTATTTTCTTAGTTCTTACTATTATTCGAATATGTTTGACATGAAAACTTTAATCAATTTTTATTTCCCAATATTTTCTCATAAATATTATAACTTAAATTTAGCTTATGACTTAAATTTATTCATAAGAACAAATTTTTATATAAGTAGGAGTTCGTTCTTAAGTTGTTGTATTAACATTTATTGGTTTCTGGCTTAACGGTTGGAAACATTTAATAAAAGAGCACCGGGAGGAGATAGTTGGAAGAAGCTACTCCTAAATATTCCAATCTGAGTTCTCATTTCTTCAGAAATCATGGAATTATCATGAACAAAGACTACTGATCAATCAACAAAGATGTTCAAAAATTCTGAAAAGGTTGGTGTGGCGTCTTTCCTCCATTTATGTCTAATTCATATACCCAAACAATGGAATACACCATCAGTAACGAGAAAACAGATTTACGTAATGATTTAAGTAAAAACCTACACAAAATCAACATTAAAAAAATGTACATAAAATTTGGGTTGGACCTTTAAAATTTTGTCTGAAGTTTATTATTACTTTCGGCAGATTTATTTGAGACTATAGGATAATATTCTTTACTTAAGGTATTATTTGAATAGTATATTTTTAAGACTTTTCATAATCATCATCATTCACTAAAAGCTATGCCTTGTCGGTTTACCACGTCACTCTCATCTCCGCTTCACTCTTCAAGTCATTATGTTAACCAAGGCCCCTTCTTTAACATTATTGATGATGGTTGCTGTCGGTCTACCTCTAGGTTTTTTACCCAAAACCTTGCCCTCAAATATATTCGTTAAGAACTACCCTAGTATATGTCGCATCAATTTCGCTCTTCTTCTTCTTCTTCGTATAACATTTAGCAAGGACTTTCTCTCACTCACTTCTACCAACACTTGATCATTTCTTTTCCTACCCACTCAGCTGTTCTTGTTAATCTCCTCAAAATCCACATTTCCATTCTTCTTTATGCTTCCCCAAGTGTTCATGTTTCAAATCCATTGTTTAGAACACTCCAGACATAAGTTTTAGCGAACTGTTTCCTTAATTCCATACTCATGTGATTGTCAGTCAGTATATTCTTTTTATTTTGGAAAGCTCGTTTTGCCAGCCCTATTCTTTTTTTTTACTTCTGTGGCAAATTTATTATCGCTAGTGACGGTGATTTCCAAATAACAAAAACTGTCAACATTCTCTACAACATTACCGTCTAATTTAATATCAACCTTTGTTTTTCCTACAATCATAGTCTTTGTCTTCTCCATATTAATTTTCAGTTTAAGTTTTGTTAGTATCAAAATCACTAATATATTTTTATTATTACGATAAAATTTCCTCATAATTTGCTATCCCCAAAAAAAGAAATCTAAGTTAATTTTTTATTGGTTGTATAGTGAAATTTTTTTTAGTTTCTTCCATTTAACATACTATATGCAAAAAAAGTTAAAAATATTTTCTTGGATGGTGATTTTAGAGGTGGGGGAGCAGAATAAAATAAAAAATACTGATTTTTTGAATTTTTGAACAATCAGCGGTTAAGTTTGGCTACACAGAACGAAGGGGGAGAAGCTTTTATAGATTTTTATGAAAAAAAAGATTTTCGTAATAAATAGCTTTTATAAAAATCATAAAAGAATACTTTTGCTACTTTAGTCATGCATCAAAAATCTTAACTAGAATTCTGTACAGAAGAATTGAGAGGAGAGTGGACAGAAGAATTGAGAGGAGAGTGGAAGAAGTGTTAGGAGAAGACCAATTTGGTTTCAGGAAAAATATAGGGACAACGGAAGCAATTTTAGCGTTTAGATTAATAGTAGAAGGACGATTAAAGAAAAACAAACCAACATACTTGGTATTTATAGACCTAGAAAAGGCATTCGATAACGTAAACTGGAATAAAATGTTCAGCATTTAAAAAAAATTAGGGTTCAAATACAGAGATAGAAAAATAGTTGCTAACATTTACAGGAACCAAACAGCAGCAGTAATAATTGAAGAACATAAGAAAGAAGCCGTAATAAAAAAGGGAGTCCGACAAGGATATTCCCTATCCCCGTTAATTTTTAACCTTTACATAGAACTAGCATTTAATGATGATAAAGAACAATTTAGATCCGGAGTAACAGTACAAGATGAAAAGATTAAGATGCTACAATTTGCTGATGATATAGTAATTCTAGCTGAGAGTAAAATAAAAAAGATTTAGAAGAAACAATGAATGGCATGGATGAAAATAAACAAATACCTACGCAAGAACTACCGCATGAAAATAAACAAGAACACAACGAAAGTAATTAAATGAAGTATAAATAACGAAGATGGACCACTGAATGTAAAGATAGGAAGAGAAAAGATTATGGAGTAGAAGAATTTTGTTATTTGGGAGGTAGAATTACTAAAGATGGACGAAGCAGGAGCGATATAAAATGCCAAGTAACACAGGCGAAACGAGCCTTCAGTCAGAAATGTAATTTGTTTACGTCAAAAATTAATTTAAAATTCATGATAAGATTTTTGAAAGTATGTTTGTAAAAAAAAAATTATTTTGATTTTAGAGGTGGGGGAGCAGAATAAAATAAAAAATACTGATTTTTTGAATTTTTAAAAATTGCTTTGTTTATTTAAACGTATAATGATAACTTTATAATAAAAATTCATCACAAATTTTCACCACCCCAAAAAAAATCTTAGATAATTTTTTTCATGTATCGTTTCTTTTTCACTATATAAGAATAAATAACCAATGCTAGGGAATTATAAATAACTTGGCTCTCAGACTTTTTTTTAATAAATTACGTAGGTGTTACGAAATTAAAATATTTCTTTTTTTTTCATTTCATCGAACCTTTTAAAAAAAATAATTATGGTTCATTGGTATCATCTAATACTAGAATTTAGTTTTCTGTTTATATTAAAGTTTGATACGATTAAATAAAACAAAATTTAGCGTGTTTATTGATTTTATTTAATATTGAATAAAAAGATAAAAAAATGTTGATGAAGCTTGGACTATATATGCTCATCATATTATTACTGATGGCTACAAAAACTCATTAGGAATCTAACGTATGGTGACAGGTTTTATCGTCGTAATACCTCATGATGTTCATCCTTCAACATTTATTCTCTATCTCTCTTAGTCGTTTTCTTTCTTCCTACAATATTTTTTTTCATTTTCACCTTATTTTAGGTGACATGTTATTGGTCCGCACTACTTGAGATTCTCGTCCTTAATCCTGTCTACGATATACCATTAAACAGAATTGTGTGGCTATGTGTAATTTTGTAAGCACATATTTCCATCACTTCTAGACGTCGTTGAATTGAGTTTTATATATTTTATTACTTCAGAATAATATGAATCGAATTTAAGGAAAGAAATATGTTCATAGATAAATTTATTTCAATTTAATTGTTAAAATTCTCTATCATAGAAATTTTATATTTAAAAAGGTTTCTTGTTCTGTATAACCGCAGTGAAGAATATTAGGAAGTTCTCTGAGTAGCGCCTCAGTCAATAGGTTTTTTGTATAGCAACAGAATATGAAATCATTACAGAAGATTAAACTAGTTTTTTTTATTACTAAAGGTATATATGTAATGATATCACGTATTTCCTTTTCAACACAAAATATCCTATGGGTTGATAAGTTTAGATAATCTAAGTCTGTTATATAGGTTACTACAATAAACAGGTGATTTAATACCATTAATAAGTTATGATTTCAATGTTTAATGATGTTTATGTAATGGTTTTGTAATAATCTAATGATTTTTTATTACATACTGAAAAAATATAGTTCTGAACCAAGATGATAAATAATAATTCACTTTGAGTTCTATCGACCTCAAGAGAATACAATCGGTCTTAACACAGTTCCACACGACTTCAGTTATGAGTTCATAACTGAACTTTCTTAGTTCTAGTAATAAACGTATAAGTACAAAAAACAAATTTGAATCACGCAATCTGAAGACAGTCACTCCGGTGTCTCAGACTTGTGTCTCTTAGCTTCTAGTAATGGGCTAGACGCTATTGCCAAATTTTTTTTCATGATTTTCGTACAAGACACTAAACAGAATAAAGAATTGAGAGAAACTCAATGACCTGGTAGTATGTTAACCTATCCCTTTGTCCAGATGGAACAAATTAAATCCATAGAAGAAATGATCAAGGATTAAGATAAGGGATGGATGATGGAAAGGATGTTCAACAGATGATGAAACCAATAATCTCATCCTAAAGTAATTTCGAAACTTATTCTAGGCACCTATCTACTCAAAATTTCTCGGGCAATCAGGGGAAGCAGTACATAACTGATCTACGATTTTGTGTTCACAACTACGTTTTCTTTTAAATAGTTATAATAGAACAATCCTTATCATAAAGGATTACTTATTTTTAATCTTCCTGTTATACTGAAGTATGTAACTGAACTCTAAACTATTGGAAAATAATGTAGTTTGATCAACTAGAGACCGAATAAATTCGTTAAAATGCAGAATACGAAATTATGTTAATTGTAGTAGGTTTAATATCACAATAAGAGACAGTTTCAAATTCAGTTTCTATAAGAGTATCGAAAATACGAGTATTTATATAACACATATAAGTAATTTTATTTACGTGATCAATAAGAACCTACACGTTTTTACAACTTTCAATTAACTCGGAGCGGTTATCACTTTTAATTATTTTTAACTGCATTGCTTTTTAGAAAACTGCATAAATGGATAAGTAATTATAACATAATCTGAATCTTTTATACCTCTTTTTTCCTATTTAGCCTCCGGAAATCACTATAAGGTATTACTTCAGAGGATAAATGAGGATGATATATATAAGTGTAAGTGAAGTGTAGTCTTGTACAGTCTCAGGTCGACCATCTCTGAAATGTGGTTAATAAAAACTCAACCACCAAAGAACACCGGTATTCGCGATCTAGTATTCAAATCCGTAAAAAAATAACTGCCTTTACTTTGGAAATTTCGACTACAAAATCAGCTGATTTCGAAGACGCATTCACCGCTAGACCAACCTGGTGGGTGAATGTTTTATAGTAATTACACTATACCGGGAGGTTCATTTAAATTGAGACACATCTATATTTCACAAACTACAAATTTTAGGAAAAAATGTTTGCTATTAAAGTTTTTCCATTTCAAGGGGAAATACGTTCAAAAACTATGTTGTCCTTGATAAGGTCAAATAAAGGTCATTTCAAGGTCAACGTAATTTTTTAAATTCCAACGCGGAGTCATACATCTAAATCGATTCAGCCGTTGAGCTGCTACGATGGAAGAAAACGTACGTTCTACATACATCCTAAATACATAACAGTCCTTTTTGGCCAGTCATGTAAAAATAATAAATATGTTAAAATATATAGGATAATTACTATTCAGAGCTTTTAATGTAGGGCAATTACTATTCAGAGCCTCCCGACTGCATTTATTCAGGATAAAATTTTTTTATCGATGTAAGACCGGGTGAGAGTTTAATCCTTAGGCAACCACCTTAAATGATTGATATTTTTACAACATGAAAAATATATTTAACTAATTAAAACTGCCTGAAAGTTGATTGGTCATCCATTGTTTTAATTAATTTAATACTGCATAACGATGCTAATTCCTTTATTTCTATACCTTGTTTTTTTTTTTATTTCGATTTATTGTCGTCTTTTTAGTTCTATTTATTTATTATTTTTCATTTTTGGCAGTTGTGTTTTTTTTTTATTTTTAGAATTGTTTTAATTATGCAAAACTTTTTAGTGATCATTGAGAAAAATTCACGGTTCGAAAACTTATGGATATACCGTACTGAACGAAAAGAGAAAACTGCCAATATTTCAATTTACTTATTTAATTGGCGTACACCAATCTAAACTTACAGATTTCTCAAGCGATTGAGTTTCTTGAGAGACTTTTTACCAAGCGAATCATCCAGCAATTTTATGGGACACAAACAACTAACGGCTAAACTCTCCGATTGCCTCACGCAATTCGTAGGCCTGGCCCTTGGGAAAGATGCGAGTACTCAGATCTACGACAGCTCTATCTAAGATAGTCCGTTGTTTATGCACCGTCACAGCCAGCACAATATTAGTGGGAGTATACGCCGTCCTCCTATGCCCTATCCACCTAAAGCATCAAATTTGACAATAGTGAGCTCGATCCTCAATCCGATGCGGACAGCATTACCTCTAATTATACTGTCATCAAACTCTGCAAAGACTGTTTGTGGGAGCTCACCGGACTCAATCTGGTCTCGGCGTAGCGTAGGATACTCGATTTTTCTGAGTATATCAGTTAATTTTTGGCTTAGTTAGGTACCATCGCGATTTTGTATTATACTAGAAAATACCCTGTTCGAATTTTGAAGATCGGAAGATTGGTTTCAAAAATGTAACAAAATTTTCGAGTAACCGTGATCTGTTAGAACGAGAGTGTACCTGATACGTACAAAAATTAGCTTTCAACCTATCAATAAATACCCCTTTCATCTTTCACCTAACAAATACGGTCTTTCATCTGGATGTCTCGGGTTCGAATCCCAGTCAGGCATGGCATTTTTACACACTATAAATCATTCATTTCATCCTCTGAAGCAATAAATAACGGTGATTCCGGAGGTTAAACAGAAAAAAAACAAATACCCCGTTTGAATTTTGAAAATCGGACGATAATTTTTAGAGATATTATAAGAAAATCTTATTGCAGCTCCCAAAAGAGCGCCCCAGAGGCACCCTCTTTTGTTACCAGTTAATGGTGATGATTGGTCTAGTCTTGCACGAGGTACTCGCATTACTTCACCATTCTAGTCTCAGAAGCAGTCCCCAGGGAAATTATTAAACTAAAATTTTTATTAAACAGAAATTTTTTTAGTTAATTTAATATTATTTTATTTTATTTAACGTAAATTTAATTCTATTATTTTTGTCATTTTATTCATTCGATTGATTTAAATCATTCACTTCAAACCCAGTTAACACGTAATAGAGGCTCACAGTTCACAGTTCATTAATTCAATTCATTAAAGTTTGTGCTTCAACCGGCAAATCTCCACAAGGTAACGACACTCATGAATATGTAAAGATTTCAAGGCGGGGTTAATCATCTAAGTCGGTTTGACCGTTGAGCTGCTACGGTAGAAAAAACATACATACACACTAAAACATTACACTCCTTTTTAGGCTGTCGTGTAAAAAAAAAAACTGAAATAACGCACCCGTTTTTTGACTACACTTTGAACTAAATAGATGCCCGTATAAAAAGGGAGGAAATAATTCTAAATGTATTATATTAACTGGTTAATGTTCATAATTAATTGTTCCTGACTAACTCAATGATTTATTTTTATCAACTATTTTGAAAAATATGATGATTGCTGTTAGGAATAATTATTTAAAAAGATTAAAAACTTAGCTGTTTTTCTTTTTTTATAAAATCCATATTTCTTTTTTTTATAAGAATGTATTATAGTATATTCAAAGAAGCCATCAATATAATAGAAATTAATTAATATTTGAAAGATAATTCTTTTAAAATAACTGCTTCCAAGAGGGAAAATTCTGTCACGATCATGTAATAACGCAGACTATATTACTGTTTTTGTTATGCTCATAAGACAAGGTTCTAACTTATTATTTTCTTGCAGAACTTATTATGCACCTTCCGCAGTGTAGTCGCACGAAATATTTAATTTCAATAATAAAATAAATTGGAAATTGGAAATATTTCATTCCAATTCATCCATAATCTAATAATACTGTTTTTTTTGTTGTTGTAATATTAAAAATATTTTCTATCAAGCTAGTCAGAAGGAATATACTAGATTTTTAATTTTTTTAAATAACAGTTTCAATAAGAATAATTTGAAACAACTGTTGGTAATTGGAATACCGATGGTTCATGAACATCCTGACTGGATGAAAACAACGAGGAATGTTTGAGAAAATAGTTAATAGAGTACATTTCAAAAAATTTTTACAGTGTTTTATATGAGAATAAATTCTAGGTATGTTGAAAAGTAGAAAAATATTAAAATTAATAAAAAATTTATTTTCTGTTGTTATAAAAAAATTGTAATACATATAAAGTGTACAGTTACTATTAGGGGATAATAGTAAATTAAAATTTATTAATGAATAAAATAAATAATGAATAAAAAATAATAAAAAATAAATAAAATATATAGATTTTATATTTCAAATAAAAATTATATTTATTATTACAATAATTTTGGCAGTCTGTGGTGTACGATAATGATCGACATAAAACCTAGTCGTCTAGTATCATTAAAAACGATAATATCATTTTTTATAATACTATCTCTCCCTAGCATAACGTAAACCAAACTAGAATTCCTGTATTGTTTAGATAAACGGTACGCTTTATCCCCTAACCGTTTTTGTGATATCAAGTAACACAGTAATTACCACAAGTATTTATAGTTGGTGCTTACAAAAAAGTAACCGTTAATTTTTATATGAACCAGACGATTATTTAAAAAGTTTAGTTCACCAAAAGCCGGTTTTTCAATTGGATATGCTACCTAGTATAGTTATTCAAACGATCTCTTTATATAGAATTTTCAAAATATTCTTTTAGAATTTAATAATATTAATTCTCAACTATTAATTTTTCTTAAATATATAAACCAAGGTGTCAAATCTTTTTTCTTTCTTTTTTCCTGTTTAGCCTCCGGTAATTACCGTTCAAATAATACTTCAGAGGATGAATGAGGATGATAAGTATGAGTGTAAATGAAGTGTAGTTTTGTACAGTCTCAGTTCGACCATTCCTGAGATGTGTGGTTAGTTGAAACCCAACTACCAAAGAACACCGGTATCCACTATCTAGCATCAAATCCGTATAAAAGAAACCGCCTTTACTTGAACGCTGACTTGAACTTTCAACTTTCAAATCAGCCGGTTTGAAAGATGCGTTCACTACTAGACCAACCCGGTGGATTAAAGTGTTCAGAGGCATATCAGTCTAACCCTATATTCTAGAAGTGGTCTTTATTTTTAATTAAGTAACGTTATAGTAGAGTAGAAATAATGATTTAAAAAATTCTACCTGAAGATGATTAAAAAGCAGTTAAACAATGAATATTTTGCGTCTATATGATGAAATTTATTATATTTTTGTATTAGGTGTAGAATAAACAAACATTTCATTCATTTAATACAAAATAACGCCGTTATAATATTTTCAATATTTCTTTTTATAATCTTTTTTCATACCCTAATCATTAACAGATGACTTCTCAAAGGAAAGATGTATTTTTAATGAAAGAAAAGATCTTCTTTTTTTAAAACAAAATTCCATTTTTTACAAAAAATTTAAACAAAATTAAAACCTCTTATTAGTTCAAAATACATGTTTTTTTTTTTTTGTAATTAAATAAAATAAATACCCTCTTTCTTTTGTAATGCTAGTTCTGAAGAATATCGCATGATATATTTAAACAGTAAGAGAAAAACAAAAAAAATGTTATATAAACACATGCAATAAATTTTTCAAAATAAAACAAAAATGAAAGTAATAACGAAAATAAAATAAAAATTTATCAACTCTGATAGGTATTCAATCAAATCTTTGGAAATTAATTTTTTTTTTATACCGACTAGTATTATTAATTAGCTTCTGCTAATTTTCTACAATACTACAGATACCTTTAATTTACTTACCTTTAATTTTATTACAATACGGACAGATGGACAAAATCAGAAAAAAATAAACAAGTAAAACTTTCCTTAAATAAAACTTACTACTTAATAGACTTTTATTAAAATCACAATTCGATTTATTAAATCATATTCCGAAAATAATCAATCATTATACTTTTCTTCGTATATTTATAATGCAATTTTAAATTAAATTCTAAACCAAATTAAATTTAAATGTTTAATATACTTTTTCGTAAACTTATATCTAACAAATAAAAACAATAATAGTACAGCATCTATAAGATTTCCTAAATAAACATTTACCTGTATCTGGCAAACGATATCGCTGTAAGGCCAACATTGGTAGACAGCTGGTAATACGCCAAATGGTGTTACGAGTAAACCAATGGCCAAGTCATTACTCGCCAGTGATGTTAATAAATAACGTGGCTGAAAAAACATAAAAAAATTAAGCATTAAATTTTTGTCTAAACTTATATGACGTGTAATTTATAATAAATATTTAGCAGTATAAACCATAATTTAAGAATATTAAGTTTTATTCCTATTTGAAATGTGAGGGAAATGGAGAAATGTATGAAAAATTAGAAAATTCAATTTTTGAAATGAAGGTGAGGCTCGTCATCTTTTTCAAAGTATGGAAGTTGTGATGTGAGATTTTATATTTTTCTCTCATTAAAATCTAAATAAATATATTTTTTAGTTGGATGGTGATGTGTACATAACTGAAACCTGATACTTTTCGAACTAAGCAATAATACTACACAAATACTTTTAAATTTCGATGCGCTTAGTATATATAAGAACTACGTACACATATGTTTTAAAATCTCAATATTCTCTGTGTGAATTTTCTCGTTACATTGGTTTCGAAAATATTAAAGAATTATTAATGACATTATTATGAATATTTCCATTGCGGTAATAAATAGGAAAATATTGAAAAAAATTATTAAAGATCAGATTAAGGACATCTAATATATTCATAGTTTAAAAATATTCTATAAGTTACCAATTCACTGGAAGTTGTACCTAGTTAAAAAAAAAAACAAGTTTACAAGGCTTTCAGATTAATTGGGTCACAACATGGTACTTAGAAGGTTAGACAGTTCTTTTTTTGGTCTCGTAAATCATGTACTTACAATCGGTTCCGATTGAGGAAAACAAATAAATTGCATTATAAAATGCACCTAAAGAGGGGTCCCAGCGAATACCCTCAAAAAAAAAATCCCTTTCGGCATGCCGGAAGGCGTAGGTAGATTTTACCGGTGCTAAGTAGGGGATAAAAAAGAATTCTACCTTAAACTTAAGAAAAACTTCAAATTTATTCAATATGACAATGGAGCATGTGAAAAAAGTTTCACATGTTTAGCGTACGACAAGCCCATCTTCTTACAATTTCAGTAAAAATTTGGACATCCCTTGCCATAAGGATTGGTCATATCAAAAAATTGTTTCACACAAAGGTTTAAAGTACTAACGTTGTTTAGGACTAACAAACTTTAAAGAACTAACGACCACTTTAAACCGATTCGATATTGTGACTATGAAGGGAGGTATAATATTTTTTGTCTTCGAAACTTCATTTTTCTACCCTCTAGGCCAGTGGTTTGTGATATCAAAAAATGTTACTTACATAAGTTTTAGGGTCTTATAAAAAAAAATAAAAATAAATAGTAGGAACTTTAAAGGAATTCGATATTTTACTTAATAAGAATGTTATAGCAATATTTTATTTTTTCGAAAAATCCCCTCCATTTCCCTTCCCATGGTCTGATTTTGGCCGTTAACGAACTCGAGTAATTTTTAAGGATTGAAAGTGATTGACGCAAAATTACGGCAGTTATAGTCTCCTCAAGAAAGTGATATATATAAATGTATATATAAACCTTTGAGCTGACGATTGTTTTGGGGTCTGGAGGATATGAAATGCGAAGATATAGCAACATTTTCTGGACGTCGAATCATGGTACCCATTACAATCAGTAGCTTTCTTATGAAATCTACCTAAATGTTCACATATAAATAAATATATATATATATAAACCACATGTACATAAAAGTTTATATAAATAAACACAACTGTATTTATTGGGATCACAAAGGTCAAGAGATCACAGTTGTGTAGTGAAAAAAAAATCAGAAAAGAATCCACAACATTATTGAACAATAGAATGAGATAAACAAAATAGTAGCATAACAAGTTCACAGAAAGAAGAAATACAAGGGCGCTTGTATTGTTTATCACGTCTGACACCGAACTAATTCAAGTGTCACTCAACCCGAGTTCAGCCCGTATTGTCGTTTCAGTTGCCGGACAGGTTCACTGTTGTCTAGAAGATTAACTGCTAGAAAGTCAATGACTGTCTAATCGCTGTCTTTAACTTAAACTTTGATCTCGTCACAAATATAAGGCAATCCAGAATAGTCGTGAATTTCTCTTTCCGAGCGAACCACGGTGCCTCTGCAATTGATCTCGCTAACTTGTTCTGAAAACGTTGTATAATCTCAACGTTACTTTTGTACGTCATGCCCATAGCTATATGTCATATGTCCAATTCGGACTTAGAATTACTTTGTATGTCAAACGTTTACTTGACTGCGAAAGGTTCCTACCTAACAACCAATAAAGCCGCTTATACTTAGTATTACGTTACTTCCTTTTCTCTTTCACGTGGTTTTCCAAGATGGAACCCAAGCTACCGAACCCGTCGAGTGCAGGATGACGACGCCATCCGATGGACTTCGGGTCAGTCTCCCCTCCTCATCGTAAATGTAGTATGATTATTCTCCACTTTGCTAGCCACTCGTGCCTTAACTGAGTACCCTCAATCTAGGTTAAAAGGTTTGTGCGTTAAATTCTCAGTACCATCAGTTATTACAGTATTTGTATTTGAGAATAATAGTCGGTTCACATGTTACGGTTCAATTACTTAATTAATTATAGCGATAATATCGTACAACTCTTTGCAATTTGAAGCGTAGTTATCAGTTCACGTGCTTTCGTTACAGACGATGCACAATGATGCATCGCTAAAAAAAAGGAAGGAACGACGTTTACTTTATTTATGATAATAAATTTGAGTCTTATTTACAGTATTAAACTGTAAAAAAATTATTACTGCAAATAGTTATTGCAAGGTTATTTAGTTACACAAGAAAGAATATCATTTATTATTTAATAATCGTTGGATGAAGCCTTTTCTTAATGAAAATCCATCATAAAAAAAATGAAAGCAAAATATAAATTTACATTTTAGATCAAATATAAAGTTATATTTTATAATTTGTTTTCATTTTCTTTTTGTCATTTCTTATTTATTGTATATTAATAAATAAATGATGTTAAAACATTTTCAGTCAGTTATTAAAAAAAAGTCTCGCCGCAAGAGATATCTACTAACGATACAAATTTAGTTTTCTGATGGTCACAGAAAGCAGAGAAATACTCATAAGATGTTGTCTTATGAATATTCCTCTGCTTTCTGTCGTATTGCTACAGGTTATATACAAAATAATCAATGATAATTGGACAGCAGTTGTCATTTACTGATTAATAACCTATATGTTATCGACTATCAAAACCGTTTTAAGATATATTCAGCTTTAACAGTGAGTACATAATGTTCATATCTTGACTTGAAGCTGCGTATTTGTGTTCATATTTCGATATTCAAAAGAGATTTTCATGCTATTTGCAATATCTCAAACGTATTTGTATCCATGGTTAGACATACAAAAGAGATGCTTATATCTCAGTCTTTTTTCGTAGTATGACGAAGTGACTATACTTTTTAATGAGAAAGAGAAAAAATGTAAACAATTCTTTTCTTCTTCAAGTATAATCTTTTAGTTTAAATTAAGATCAAAATTATAAGAATTAAGATAATTCACAGCAATTTTCTTGTAAAAATCTTTTCATCTAAATTATTATTAATTAATTTGTATATTTTGAAAAACAGAATTATATCAAAATGAATCGGTAAAAAAAGTTAATGTAGAAAGATTCAAAACTATGAAAATAGTACGGAAAAAAATATTATTAAAGATCAATTTAAGGACAACTAATTTATTCATAGTTTAAAAATATTCTATACTAATTCACTAGAAGTTCTACCTAATTGAGAACAAAAAAGCAAGTTTCAATATGATAAAATGCAGCCAAGAGAAAAAATGCGTGTTAAACATGCTAACCATATCACTATTTTTGTTTAAAGATTTTGAAAATAGTTGGCTCTGTCTCTCATTAAATATAACAAAAATAATTTAATAACACTATCACATGTTTAGTATGATCTCGTTATCTCTGTCAGGTGTTTCAAAAATGCAAAGAAAAAACAAAAAAAGTTCATTTTTAATAGTGTCCAATATTAGTTTCAGCAAAATTCATAATTCAAAGATAGGCTACGCAAAAAAATATTAGTCTTTCCTAATTAAAAATTAAACTCCTCGACCCACTACATTCTAAATTATAGTACGTCTAGGACATAATAAACAATTTATTCCAGTTTTCTCCATTTAATGTACAAATGATATCCTGCTCTCCTAATTCATTTATTTCGAAGCAAAAGAAACTAATATTCCCTAAAATCGGACGTGAACGTAGAAAATGTACAATGGTATTCTTCTCTTCAGCGTTACATATAGAGCATATGCATCTTTCAACCTCCCTGTATGAAACACTGTTTAAGGGTAGCACCTCTTCCTCTGAATACAGTATTAATAAAATTTCTTTCATTTAAGTCACTTACGTAATTGTGAGGAAACAAATAAATCTAAGGAATCAGGCTATTAGATTAATTTTAATAGATAATTTTATTAGAAAAAATTTAATTAAATGGTATTATAAATAAAAAAAGTGATAAATATTTCTTAGGTTAGGGATTAATGTGTTGTTCAAACAGGCAATTTTTTACCTCCTTCCTTTAAATAATATTGATATATTTTCATCTCCCCTTTCCATGTTATGTGTCGGTAAAGTGAACATCTAATAGCTTGAAGATTGGGGTGTAATTATTAAATAACAATAATACGTGCTCGTTATAACATTCTGTAACGCAAATCTGAATTTTTCTTGTTCACAAGTGCATTGTTATTAGTGAAAAAATTTCAAGAAAATATTCTATTTTCAACAAAAAAAATTTAAAGTATAGAGACTTCAGTAGCAAAACAATAATTAAAAAAGCCAAAATAATTCTGAAATGGTTTTCTAATACAAATGTAGACGTTTGAATCAAGACTGCAACTGAAAATTGGCTGTTACCAATTTACTTTTTTTTTCCAATTATACCAGATAAAGATCGGGCTTAACTCGGGATAAAGATTTTTAAGCTTAACTCGGTCACAACCCTGCGAGAGGTCACCACATCTGAAAAAACGGCTACCCCGAATAATTTTCAGCCACACAATGGCAAATAATTGTTTAGTACAATTTTCATATACTGAACAATGTTATGCTCCACACTTTTCTTCTCCTTACATGGAATAATGAAGAACGAGAAGCAAAAACATTAAACCTGATGAAATCCAACACCATGATGAAATTATACACCCATTACAATCCTATACAATAGCACCACCACAACACGAATTACTGTAGCACCCGAAGTATACATCACATTTTTTTTTATTGTAGTACGATAAAACGAAAATGCACAATACGAACACACGTCGCACGATACGATATGATACGACGCACGATACGAGCACGTACGAACATGCACGGAACACCACCACAACACAAACTACTGTAGTACCCACCCGAAATATACATCATATATATATATAATTTTTCTGTTTATCGTAGCACGATAAAACGAACACGCCCGATACGATACACGGTACGAACATCCGATCCACGACACGATACGACGAACGAACATGCTCGCTAGCACCACCACAGTACAAATTACTATAACACTGAATTATAGATCACGTTTTTTTCGTTTTTAACATAGCGCGATAAAATGAACACGCAGAAGCATTACAACCAATACAAAAAAAAAATAAAAATAAAGACACATTGGAATCTGGCACGATTACATCACCACTTCACCATTTGAACTTAAATACGACACATTACCGATTTACGTAGTGATGATAACTTCCCAGTCAGTCATCCCTTTCTGTAATAGATAAAATAATTTAAGAATGAAAAAATAAATAATTATTTAAGAATATAGGCTATGAAATATCTATTTTTTTTTGTGCATATTCTATTAGCTCTCCCTCTATCTTTATTTTATTTCTGTTTGTTGTGAATCGTGGACAGATTCATAACACGCGTTTGTCGCGAAGGCGTATTAACAAAACGGTAACAATTTGCTTGGCAGGCAAGAAATTTCAGTGTCACTACTGTTTAGGACATCATGATCGTATTCTATCTTACCGTATGGTCAAAACATGGGTTGAGAATTCTGAGGAGACGGGTTCAGCTTACAAGACGAAACTATTAGTAGCTCTACGAACTCAGCAAACCCCAGAGATTATTAAAGCTACTCGGGTTTCGTTCACAAGAAGTCTACATTCTCAACTCGCATCAGCTTTGCGCTTCAGCCGAATAATCGTTCCACTAGGAGTTATAATTCCATCCATACGAAGTGAAAATTGTGCAACAATTAAATCAAAGGACTACCTGGTGCGGCAGCAGTTCTGTTAAAAGATGATGGAAAACATCAACGACTATTTTCATTGAAGACTTGTGGATATCGGACGAAGCACGTTTCCATGTTAATTAAAATGCGGTTAAAGAAAATTGGTTTGAGAAATTTTATTGGCATGCCAAGTATTATTAATTTTCAACAATAAAACTTGCAAAAATATTTTTTTACGTTGGCATCAGTTATTTCAAAATTTCCCGTTTTTCTGGTCCACCTTGTACTAATATCCTTTGCATCATTATATTTTCTTTATTGCCTCAATCAAAGTGAGTTGCAATCAAAATCCACTTCCACGGAATAAGAAGGGCGAAGTGTAGGTAGACTGCTTTGACTGGTTCTATATCTCTCTTATTTCCGCTGTATCAGTTATAATAATTGATGTATTTTTTATAATAATGATATTTTTTAAATATGTAATATATTTATGTTTCTAATCGTGCAGCGATAAAACTATAAAATTATCACATCGTCAAAAGATCAATAAGCATTCTTTGCCAGATATAATAGAATAAGTAAAAAGTAAAGTATTTTTACTTTCTCTATCTAATAAAGAAGCTAAAATTCCCAAATTACATTAATGTAGATGAAATTCAGTCCTATAGGAGCCACTTAATCACTCCACTACACAGAATAACAATAAAGTGAATATCATTACTATCAAAGAAATTTTTTAAGTGGTGTTTTTTGTATTCTGGTGCTCTAAATAAAGGCAAAAGAAAATCTGGGAAAGTTAATCTGAACCAACACATTAATGTACTCATACTGTATATATTATATAATGTGTGAGTGTGTGCGCGCGCGCGCATACATTTAAAAAAAATTTTTTATCGTTTCATTAAGAAGTACAAGAAAGATATTGTACGTCGTGCGGTAGTTTGTTGCGTGATGGTATTCCAGAGGGAACACTTTCTCTTTATCAGCAAAGGGACTTTTGTTCTGTTCTTGCAACAAAACCATCATCATCAACATGGTATACAACCCATGTTATGTTGCGACACAATAACGATGACAACAACTGAACGATCAGTAATTCGGTTAGAAGAGAAGAAAGAAAAAAGATTTTAAGAATAGAGGATGGAATATCACATTCCCTTCTGTCTTCACTTTCTTCACTTACTATCTCCAATAACTGCAATATACAAACCTTTTCCCTTCCACTCCACTATATAACATAAGATAATATTATCTTGGAGCATTTTCTTTCTTTTTCTTTATAAGGATTTCTTATCTCACTTTTTAAATTTTATTTATCTATTTATTATAATTTTTTTCTTTAATTGATTGTATCATTTATATTTATTATCAGTTTTCTTTAACATTTATCTTAGACGTTTGTAATTATTAAAGAAAAAGAATTTTTGAAAATAATATTTAAGTTCATTAAAATAATAATAATTTATTATTTAAAATAATACTTAATTTTAGATTTAAAATAATATTTAATATTGCAAATTCTAAGGTTCGAGTCCTTGTAAAGGCAGTTGATTTTATCCATTGATGCCTCCAAACAAGGTATTCATATGCCTTGTAATCCATATTACAAGGCAGTCCCTTGTAAGGCAGACTCAGGAGTGGTCGGCCTGAGTCTGTTCAAGACCACATTTACCGGTACACTTTACACGCCACTTACAGACCAGACTGGGAAAAGATGCTTTGGCATCTCTGCAGAGTACTATTGTCATCATGGCACTGTATTCTTACTCTGTAACCTGGTATTTCGTAAATAAATATCATACGTTTTGAAGGAGTCTGTATAAAACCAGCATCTAAGTATTGTAAGTAGTATCAATGACTTGAATGAATCAGTATAAAAGCAGCCACAAATGAATTGCAAGTAGCATCTGAAGGTTTTAGTAATCAGAATAAACCAGCAGCAATTAATTAATAACGTATTGCAAGTTACGACTGACATCCTAGAAAGA
Organism: Lycorma delicatula; assembly: GCF_047948215.1. Classification (NCBI taxonomy): domain Eukaryota; kingdom Metazoa; phylum Arthropoda; class Insecta; order Hemiptera; family Fulgoridae; genus Lycorma; species Lycorma delicatula. The sequence goes on along the minus strand of NC_134459.1, from coordinate 63,841,186 downwards.
TTATTTATGTCATTTAAAATTACAATACTTTGTAACATGGTTACGTTTATTTCTTGCCATAATTAAGACTAAAAAATCATTTATAATCCAAATTGAAACTAAGCTGGTGAAAAGAGAAAATATATTTATTAGGTTTCTCATAGCTTTTATGGTCTTCAAGATGCTAACAATGCATCTCAACTCTTGAAATGAACACTCTTTGTAGGTAGGAATATTTACATATAAAAACAGAATTATCTGTGCAGATAATTCATTCTATATTTACCTGAGAAATTGATTTACGTTAATAAATTAATTTTCATATTTGATCCATATTAACTTAACACTCTTAAACGCCTAGTAAATGATAATAATTACATAATTAATGTTTTTACTAAAAAGAAAACTACCAATAATAATATTTTCTTCCATGTAAATTACATAGTAGTTATATAAAAATAAATTAAATAAAAAATTTAACTATGAATGAAAGATAATATTTGCTATAAAAATGAGCAGTTCTTAAGAAATATCCTTATAAAATTTGTTCCTGGTATTAATTCTCTACTTTAATAACAACAGCTCTGAATTAATCTTCCATTTTTTACTTCCTTGTACGAAGTAAAGTGATGTCTGTCCGTACGTACGTATGTCTTTCGCATAATTCAAAAACGATTAGAAGTAAAATGTTGAAATTTTTGATTTAGGACTGTTGTAACATTTAGTTGTGCACTTCTCCTTTTTATTGCAATCGACTGGACCAAGAGTGTCCAAAGAAGCTCAAAATCCAAATAAAAATTGGATTTTGGACTTTTTCTTAACTGCAGTAATGAGCTCTCATTGACAGCTTTTCAAAGATATATCATAAGTGGCACTTATTTTGATTGACTCCAGAATTATATCGAAATAAAATTTTAATTAATGAAATATTTGGATCTTAAAAGGGGAAGGCACATCGGATCGAATCCGACCGACTTCATATACATATTTTGTTTAACTTTTTTTTTCTTAATTTAAATATATTTATTTATTAATAATTATTAACCTCTGATTGTAAAAAAAAATTACAATAAATAATAACAATAAAAAAAAACAAATATGAAAAAAGTCAAAATTTATTAGTGAAATAAAATTTTATGTACTTCTCAAACATTTTTACAGAAGTTAATAATTATAAAAAAATCAATATAATTAAATTTAAAAAAAAGTTAATATATATATATATATATATATTTACATGAATTTGGGTTCGAACCGATGTGTCGATGGTTACGGATCTGACACGTACTTACATACACCACATACCTACTTGATCGACTTAGAAATAAAATTAATATACCGGGTGGTCCATTTAAATTGAGACCCATCTATATCTCAAAAACTATACTTCTTATGAAAAAATGATTCCTATTAAAGTTTTTTCATTTAAAAGGAGAAATACGTTCACAACCTATGTTGTCCTTGATAAGGTCAAATAAAGGTCATTTCAAGGTCAAAATAACTTTTTTAAATAGGAACCTAAATTTTTTATGGCAGAATCGAATTCTTTGCAAAAAAAATAAAAATTTAATTTCAGTTTTTTTTTTCTAAACTTGACAGTTTTTGTTATTTATTTTCAAAATTGCTGTAGGCCCATAAATTGGTGTTATTAGTTTCAGCTGTCGAGTTAATTCAGCTGATGTTAAATTTAAAATTAAAAAAATTAAATTTTAAATAAAAAACAATCAATGCTCACAATAATGAAGAAGAAGAAGAAGAAGAAGAAGAAGAAGAACGAAGTAAAGCATGTAAACGCCAATGAATATTTTAAAATAGCCTAAAAGTGAAGTTAAAGTTAAAAATGACATTTATCTAAGCGAACGTATTATTAATGTCTTCAATTAATTTTTTCATTACTTTGTTACGCGCCAACTATTAATAAATATTAAATTATTTAATTTTTATTTATTGGAAATTATCAGACTTTTGCAATTAGAGAAAAAACTGAGGTAATTTTGCTTTACGGGAAATGTCACCGAAATGTTGATCAGACAGTAGCTTTGTATGCTCTACGATTCCCCGGTAGAAGTACTCCAAGTCGTTTTTCTGGGTACAGAATTGTAAAACAGTTTAGTGATGAAGGAAGTGCGGGGGTCAAAAATAGGAACTTCAAAATACTGTAGCAGCAGAAAACAATGAAATAGCGGTGGCTGCGGCGGACATTGTAGATCCTCATGTTAGTTCAAGAAGAATTTCACGTTAATTTCGGGATATCAATAACCAGTCTTCTGAGAATATTAAAACGCCTGAAATTCCATCCGTAACATATTTCACTTAATTAAGAGTAGTATTTTGTTGATGGGCGCTGGAAAAAGTACAGGTAGATAAAGATTTTTTCTTAATGTTCTACTTTCCGACGAATCAGGTTTTACTTATCATGGAGTAGTAAACAGACAATATGCATTATTAGTCAATGCAAAATCCACGGTGGCTAAAAGAAGTAGAACATCAACGTCTATGGATTGTCAATGTTTGATGCAGAATCATAGGCTGTACATTAATCGGATATGAAAATTTGAACTGAGAGAAATACGCAGATTTTCTAGAAAATCAGTTGCCTTTACTGTTTGATGAACTATCCATGGAGAAGAGAAGAACAATGTGGTTTCATCATGATTGCTGTCCTGCACATTATTCAATTATCACCAGAGTAATTTTGGACGCGAATATAATGATCGTTGGATTGGTCGGGCTGGTGCAGTTAATTGGCCTGCTCCTTCCCTCGACATTACTCCAGTAGACCTTTTTATGGGGTTACCTTAAAGAAAAGGTTTACCAGGAAGTTTCAACAATCTCTGAAAACATGAAAGAGCGCATAAGAAACGTCTGTAGAGATATCAGATGAAATACGCTATTTAAGTTCATGGATCGTTTTTAAAACCTATTAAAAGGTGCATATACGTAGAAGGATACCACTTTGAATTATTTGCTGGTGTAATTTATGTAGAATACGTTTTTGTAATTATTTTAAATAAAGAGCATTAAAAAAAAATTAAAGTATCAGTAATTCATCAAACCAAATATTTTCATACAGTCGACATAACTGATCAAAGCGTGCAACATATGCAGGCTGTGTACCATACCGGTATGTACTATTTGATTAAAAAATGCATTAAAACGTAAATGAATTTTATTTAGGTTAGTCTTTTAATTGATTGTTCTTTATTTAAAATTTAACATCAGCTAGATGTAACTCGACAGCTGGGTCAAACCTTTTTCTTTTTTTATCTCCGGTATCACCGTTAGGTATTGCTTCAGAGGATGAGATTGATGATTTTGCAGCATGTTTGAAAATGCCTTGCCTAATCGGGATTCGAACCCGGGATCTCTGGATGAAAGGCCGAGACACTACCACTCGAGCTACAGAACCAGCTTTACTGAACCACTCGGCAGCTGAACCAGATTTACTGAAACTGAAAGTAACAGTTTATAAGCTTACAGAATTTTTGAAGATGAAATAACTAAAAAACTATCAATTTTAGAAAAAAAAGTCTGAAATGAAATTAATTTTTTTTTACAAAGAATACGATTTTGGAATAAAAAATATAGGTTCCAATTTAAAAAAATTAAGTTGACCTTAAAATGACCGTTATTTGATCTTATTAAGGACAACATATGTTGTGAACGTATTTTCCCATTTAAATGGAAAAATTTTAATAGGAATCATTTCTTCTTAAAATGTGTTGTTTTTTAGATATAAATGGGTCTCAATTTAAATGGACCATCCGGTTTAAACTAATAAACTGATAAAATGCTTATACGCATTGCACCACAAAAAACTGTGATGCAATGTGGTCATAATCTGATTTTTTTTGTTTTACTAATTTTGTAAAATACTTTATTACTCAAGTACTTCATAACATAAAGTACTTTTTTTTTATTGGGGGTCAGTATCACTCATCACTTTATATTAAATGACTTGAAAATAATTACGTGGTATTTAATAATTAAAGGTGCGATGCTTAATATAAATGAGATCATGGTTTTATATGGACTTTTATTAAAAATCAGTAAAAGATCTTTAATAATTACAAATAATTTTTTAAAATTTTAATTTAAATATATATTTTTCAAACCGAATGAATTATTTAATTTTAAGTGGTTGTTAATGGGTAAAACTACCCAAATTATAAAATAGTTTATTTCATTATATTTTTGGACAATCAAATATTTTATTTAGATTTCATAAGAAAGCTACCTATTGTAATGGGTACCACGATTTGACTTCCGGAAAATTTCGATATATCTTCGCGTTTCACAACCTCAAATCCAAAAATCACCGTCAGTTCTAAAGTTTATATATTATACATTTACATATTTATACATATATGTTTCACTTTCTTGTGGACACGATAACTGCCGTAATATTGCAATAATCACTTTCAAATTGATACATAAAATATATTGACCCAAAATGTCGGTCGTTAATGAGTAAAATAGGACCATGGGGTTGGAAATTGGGTGGATTTTTCGAAAAAAATAAATATCGCTATAACGTCTTTATTAAGTAAAATATCGAATTCGATTAAATTTCTTACTATTCTTTAAATAAGGGTCTAAAACTTATGTAAGTAAAGTTTTTTGATATCACAAACCATTGGCCCAGGGGGTGGAAAAAATGGGGTTATAAAGACAAAAAAAATCGTATTTCCTTTAATGGGCATAGTATCGAATCAGTTTAACGTGGTCGTTAGTCCTCTAAACATTACCTAAAACTTTTATCTGAAACAAGTTTTGATATGACCAACCCTTACGGCAACGGATGACCAAAATATTGCTGGAATTGTAAGAGGCTTGCATGATAAACATGTGAAACATTTTTTCACATGCAACCATAGTCGTATTGAGTAAATATGAAATTTTTCTTAATTTTTTTTTTATTCCCTACTTAGCACCAGTGAAATATTTATGAAAATATAACGGATTGAAAAACAAACATTTCCGCCATTTTTTAATTTTCAAATGTATTTAAATCCTCATATTTCGTTAATATTAAAACTTTATTACAAAGACGCTTACCAAATATTAATGTGCTTCCTCTATCTGAACTTGAGATATAAATTATTATTAAAAAATAACAAAATGGCGGAGAGGGAGGAACGAAGGAGAAATTGCCATTTTTCCTAAGGATAATTTTTATTTAGTTTTACAAGCAGAATCCGAAAAAAGCATAGCCAGTTCAACATTTTAGAAACACTCTGTATATAATTTAACGGACAGACAGCCGACACACACACACACAAACACACACTACGTTTTACCGGATAACTGAGGAGATAGTTTTTACTAGGTTTTTAGGGTGGTTTACTAGGGGATACTGTTTTTACAAATTTTATTAGGGAGAAGGTAATTCATTTTTTCCGAAAAATCTACATTAATTTTTGTAAATTTAATTCTGAGCGAGAGTAAATACGAGAAATTTATTTTTCTGAACTAAAATTGCCCATTTTTACATACTTTAAGTTTAGAAATGGTAAATATTACTAAACTCTAAGCTTAACATGTGCTTTTGGAAATAACGAATGAAATCCAAATGAAGGAAACTTAATCAAGATAGGAAATTAAAAAAAATATAATGGGTTAAAACTGAAACTGTCAAACACACAGACCCAAAAACCTTTCTGAAATTGTTTTGTAATAAACCTTAAAGTACTAAAAACATGAAGTAAGTTTGCAAACATAACATTAGTAATAAAATTCAGGAAGCAAAATTACGCCACTTTTCTTCTAAGCAGAAAATTTTCAATAAAACTTTATATTACATATTTTTTTAATTTTATATTAAATCATTAATAGGGTGAACCCGATTTAAATAAGATGAAAATAAGCCTCTTTTCTAAAATTTTATCCGTTAGAATCACTTGTCGAATTTAATTTAGTTAGCAAGTCAAATTTTTTTTTGCCAACACCAAAATATAGACACTCTTATGTCTGTTTTTTTTTTTGTTTCCATTGAAATCCCTCAAAGAACTGCAGATATTGGACTGCATCTGGATCACCGTCAGTTTGATGTTAAGGATTCATGTCAGGGAGAAAATTTGCAACTTAACATTAAGTTTAGGGAGATGTACTAGTTGCTAGGCAGGGGGTCGTCATCATCTAACAAGCAACTGCTGTACTCAGAGATCCTAAAATCGATTTGGACCTATGGAATCCAATTTTGGGGTACAAAAAGCAATACTAACATCGAAGTCGTACAGAAATTTCTGAAAAATACTATTGAGAAATATAACAGCGTCGTGGTTTGCGAAAAAAAACCAGAAATACCCAATTATCTGGAATTGCCAACCGTTCGAGTGCAGTTACGGCGATTCGGTACAAAGTACAAAATGATACTGAACAAACATTTGAACTAGGTCGCGGTTAACGACTAAAGTAACTAAATATATTAAATCTCTAAATTCTCCAAGATTTGAGGTGAATCAGGTATCGTACGGTTTTGTGCACCGTCTGAAATATGAACTAAACAAAAGTTTTTTCAGGTGAAGTAATTTCAAGTGAAATAATCCAACTTTCTGTTTTTATTACAGACAAGAATAATTTTACCAGTACTTAGGCAAACAAGGTTTACACTTGAATACAAAAAATTTAACGAGCAGAAACTATTAAAATATGGTCTTTTTTTACTATTTGAAAAATTTGTTTAATATGCAAAGTAAATTTTTAGTTATTCATGCAAGTATAATCCAATATTTACGTCCTTGCAAGATTACCTACATGTTATGGAAATTATATTTTAGGAATATCTTATTAAATATTTGTCGTTCGTTACCTTAGCAACAAGAATTATAAGGTACATTGTTTTATGAATAAATTAATAAAGATTTATTATATAATTTATTGACTAGAATGCTATTTTTTTTTCCTGTTAAAGAACACTACAACATCCTTCTGCGGAAAGCAGAAGTGTAAAATCGAAAACTATAAAAAAGTTTTTTCTATATGGACTGTAAAGAAAAAATATTTAAATATTTAATTTCATTGTATTCTATTCTCTACTACATTTATATAAAATTAAAATTTTTACTAGACTTTTTTAAATTATTTAAGAATTATTACTATTTCAAATATTTGTTACAATAATTATTAAAAAGTAGTTTCTTTTATAAAATAAATAATTACAATTAATAAAACGGCGTTGCACTGGATAACTAACTAGTCATATTTAATATCTATAAGGTTTAATGTTATCTAACTGGAGCCAAAATCGAACAATAGGCAATTTTAAAGGCTTAACTCTTGGTGGTGTAGTTAGTCGACCTAAAATTAACGTTTGTAATCAACTGATGACAACTCTATTCATACCTGGAAATTTGGCCACCGAACAATCGTCTAGTTACATTTTAAATCATTATTTCTAAATTATACTTTGAGTTATTAGGTGAGTTATAAGGTGAGTCCTTGACCTTATAAAAAAAAAATTCTTTGAAATTTTAACAAAATATTTCGGGTTTTATGAAAATCTTCAGTTAATTAAATCTAAAAGTGAGAAAAGAGATTATAATTATTAATCTGCAATATTAAAATTTTATTATAATCATGTTTAATTTTTTATTGGTTAAATAAAATGTTATTACAGTATTACATAGAAAAACGGATATTTTTTTTTCTTCTCATAGAAGTGTCATTAATATTTCTTACATCAGTTATTGTAAAATATTTCTCAGTAAAAAGTAAAATATCTTGTGATGTATTATTTATTTCACCTATTTCATTATTAAAGATGTTATTAAGATTCCTGTTAGGAAAAGTATCATCCTAACAAAAAAAAAAAGAAAAAAAAAGAAGATTAAGATTAAAATAACAACCATTCACTCATGAAATTTTACTCATTCCTAAAGATAAAAAAAACAATTGTAATTTGTTAAACTGCATATGTAGAGTAAAAGTAAATGTCATCTCTTAACTTTTATGCATTAAGTTCCAAATTAAATAATATTATCATAATAAATTACGTTAAATATGAATACTTGTTAAGTAAATCTATCATTATATCAACACATTATCCCAGTTTTTTTAATTTATTCGAATGTAGTTTAATTTGGCTGTCTAATTTAATTTTTGGTATATTTCATAAGAAAGCTACCTACTGTAATGGATACCATGATTCGACTTCCGGAAAATTTCGAAATATCTTCGTGTTTCACATCTCCCATATCCCAAAAACACCGTCAGTCCAAAAGTTAAAAGTTTATATATATATATATATGCACACACATACACACACTCGCACGCACACACACACACGCGCACACACACACACACTCAAGTATTTCACTTTATTGTGAACACGATAATTGCCGTAATTTTGCGCCATTCACTTTCAAATTGATACATAAAATATAACGACCAAAAATCTCGGTCGAGTTCGTTAATGGGACAAAATCGGGCCATGGGGGTGGAAATGGGGAAGCTTTTTCGAAAAACCAAAATATCGCTATAACTTAAGTAAAATATCGAATTCGTTTAAAGTTCCTATAATTCTTTTGATAAGGGCCTAAAACTTATGTAAGTAAAGTTTTTTGATATCGCCAACTATTGGCCCACGGAGTGGATAAAATGGGGTTTCGAAGATAAAAAACATAATACCTCCCTTAATAGGTACAGTATCGAATCGATTTAAAGTGGTCGGTTGTTAGTCCTGTAAACATTACCCAAAAATTTTGTTTGAAAAAAATTTTGATATGATTAACCTTACGGCAAGGGATAAAACAAAAAAAAAACAAAAAATCAATAAAAACAAAATATCGCTATAACTCTCTTATTAAATAAAATATCGAATTCGGGGATGAAAAAAATTGGGTTTCAAGAATAAAAAAAATCATAGCTCCCTTAGTAGACACAGGATCGAATTCGTTTAAAGTGGTCGTTAGTCCTCTAAATATTATCTAAACATTTTGTCTGTAACAATTTTTGATATGACCATCCCTTACGGCAAGGAATGACCAAAATATTGTTGGAATTGTAAGAAGAGGCTTCCCATATGCTAAACGTGTGAAACTTGTTTACATATGAAACCATCGTCATATTAAGTGAATCTGAAGTGAACGCATTTAAATTACCGTGACTTAGCACTGTGTATATTTTAATTTTTGCAGGTGACAATATTTTATTGCCAAGAAGTGTGATTTTGCTGTGCGTTATCCCTCTTTATTAACCCGGCTCGTACAATCCGAGTTCGCCTACCCCTATTTTGCCCCGGTGAAATCTACCTCCGCCTTCCGGCGTGCCGATAGGAACTTTTTTATATCGAGTTGCATTATTTACAATAAATTTGATTTTTTTTATATTAAAGGAAATTGTTTCTTCCTACGAAGATTATTAATAATCTAATAATAATAAAAAAGACGAATGAAATTCTTTGGTCATCTCAGTAGACTACCAGAAAATCGATTGACAAAAAGGGTAATAGAATATGTAACCTGCTCAAGAACTCAACAACTTGGATGCAAAAACTTCGAAAGGACCTAAAAAACGCCAAAATATGTCCAACCGACATTTTAGAAAGAGATACAAAGTAAACAAATGGGAAGTTACATCATAGCAACCAAAACAAAAACAGTATAGACCAAAGTGGTCAGAAGAGCGCAAACAAGCTTTCTCGGTAAGAATGAAAACTTATTGGAGCAACAAGAAGAACCGAAAGGAAAGTTGAGTTATTTGCTTAACGTCTACCATTTAGTGGGAGAATTCGAAAATAACAATAATAATAATGGTATTAATTTTGTATTTAATTCTCTTTTACCTCTCTGTAAAACATTTTCTAGTAAAATTACTAAGTAATGCTCTCATTTGATTGACAGTACTATTTTTTTTTTAATAATCCAACATTCCAGATGACCATTTTTAAATTCAGCTGTAGAATGTGTACTTATATATATATATATATATATATATATATATATATATATATATATATATATTTAAAAAATAATTTTTTATTCCTAATGTGTACGCTGCAATCTGTTCAACTAGTGAACAATAACGGAGCCTCCCCCATGATCCAATAACATGATGATGTTTGTGACACGTATAAGAAATGTAATCTTGTACATACTCAGGCCAACCAGTCCTGAGACTGAATTAACCAACAAAACTGATTAACTGAACCTCAACCAACAAAATATCCACTATCTAGTACTCAAATCCGTATAAAAGTAACTAACTTAGGATCAGAACCTCAGAACCTCCGACTTCGAAAATCAGCCATTAAACAAATGATTATGGAACGACGAATTGACCATAAGACTACCCCGTTGGGCTGAATGGGAATTTTATATTGAAATTTTTTTTTATAAATAATGTATTTTAATAAAAAATATCGAAATAAACCTTATTATTACTATTGTTATTATTATTATTCAAAGTTTACAAATGTAAATAAGGGATGAAGTAGTTTCCTGTTTTGTTATTCACTAAGCCAAATATACTGTTGAATATCGTTATGCAAAACAGTCCAAATTAAATTGATTTTCAGTCTTACAAACGATGCTTTTGATCTTTTTCACCATAAGGAATAGCCGAAAAATGGTTCATCATTACTTTCAAAGAGATCATTTATTTTTAGTGAAACTTATACTTTGGTCTCAGCCATAAATGAAACTAGGACAGATAGTGAAAACAAGAAATTAATTAATATCATCATTTTTATGCTTATTTTAGATGTAAGTTTCAGAGATGTAATAGTTACGAAGTTAAAAAAAATAATAATAATAATCATTTAAATGTTTTTTTTTTGTAAATTTTAAATAAATTGATTGGTTTGTGAAGCATAAACGTTAATGTATTTAGAGCTATTGGTAAAATATATTTTAGTAAGGATTCAATCATAGAGTTGTTGAATAAACGAAGAAAAAGAAAAATTATTACCCAGAAAACAGAAATTTTTTTAGATTTTTCATAAATTTTCATTATGTGTAGCATAAATTATATGCTAAACATTTATTTTTTACTTTTAGATTCATTACAATTATCCTATTCCAACTTAAACAAATCTTTTCCCGCGTAAAACAGTCGCTACTTTTTTTTTTACGTTAGAGCCTCGTACATGTAGTTTAAATTATTATTAAAGAGGTTGTTTTCATTGATAAATATAAAGTTAACAGTCACGGTGAAGTTCTTTTCCTAATCATACAAAATGGTCGTAAGAGAATTTAGTGATTAGGGAATAAAACTCGGCTACAATCTTGTTCTGGAACATCCAATAAATAGACTTGAATTTTTAATGTGTACAAGGTACGCAAGTTCGTTTCGTAAAATTTAAAAAAAAGTTTATTTAGAATGTAATTTTATAACACTTGTTTACAAGTTTTTTCTGACTTAAAATGTAATCATAAAAACTGCGTATAACTCTAGTAAAGTTTTTTATGAAGTTTTATTAACTGCGAACTTCAATTCAAAATGATCTAAAGGCAAAAAGTCACTTTTTGAGAAAATTAATTCAGTTTTACACCTATAAAAAACAGTTTATGAACGGTAAATTATTATACAAACTCTTTAAACTGAAATATACAATACTTGTTTATTAATTTTATGTAAAGTATATTAATTTCTTAACCAATTTAAATTTAAACTTGATGAAAGAAATAATATATTCGATGTAACATAAACTATTATAAACAATCGGGTAATTTCCAACCCGAATAATATTTGGCAACATTAATAGTAACGAAGGTTTAATCTCATTAATTCTGTTTTAGAATTCTAATTAAAAGTATACACTAAATTTACTACAAAACTCAACTTAGATTAATGAAAATTGAATAAAATATTTATTCCTTCTTTCCAATATTACACACACACACACACACACACACACACACACACACACATATATATATATATATATATATATATATATAATAAAATATTTAATGTAAATATAATATATAAATGCGAAAATTTGTGGCGAATTCTGTCGGTATGCAACAGCATCACGCGCCAACCAACCGAGCGCTGCTTTCAGATTTTCAGGATATATTCATGTTATCTCCGGGAAGATTTAAAGTCATAGACTAAGGCCCTAACCTCCCTTGAGAATGAAGTTGTGAATTAAAGTTTTCGTTAAAGAAGATATCGTTTATTTATTTCTACCGGACTGGTCTAGTTGTTAAGTCGACGCAAATCCTAGTAAAAGTAGGATTTTACTTTTACTAGGATAATAGTTACTTTTGCTAGGACTTGAATACTAGACTGTGGATATGTACTTTGGTACTTTATGTACTCTGATGCTTGGGGTTCAATTAACTGCATATCTCAGGAGTGGTCGGCCTGAGTCTGTATAAGACTATACCGCATTTACATGTCATCATTTTCATCTTACTGGGCCATGGGGAGGTTGCTTACTGTTCTCTAGTTTAACAGATTGCAAATTACACATTAAGAAGATACAAAAATATTAAAGAAAAAAGAATTAAACCTTTTACTTCATTGTGATATTTCTGTCACCATGTCAACAGAAATAAATTATGAAATTTTGTAATCAAAGGTGAGTGATAGTTAATACTATTCTGTCTTTTGTAACTTAGTTTCTTTTTCAGGTTTCTATAAAGTTTGAATATTTTAATTGTTATTTAGTTGAATTATTCTCACCCACATTAGAGTAATGTATACTGTAGAGATCTCGGGGGTGGAGCCTTCTGGCTAGACGAGAACGGCAAGCGAAGCGAGCTCTGCGGCTCTAAAGTAGGTCCCATGACCCTGAGAGGTCCTGGGGAGCCTTTGAGTCCGCTCCGGGGATTGCCTGAGCCAATCTGAGCTCCAGAGATTTAGGGGGCGGAGCCCCGACTGGCTAGTTTATTTATGAAATACCAACAATAATTACAAAAAATAATACTTAATCTACATGATAATCAAAATACAGTTTATAATTAATTAAAATATAACATATTTTATGTATAAAAATAAATATGCTCCTGTCATAAAAAAAAAAATATTTTTAATCAGTTGAATAACAATTAGAAAAAGTGTAAGAGTTAAAAAAAATTATTTAAATTTCAACCTTTTAAAATTGGCGCTAAATTGGGGAGCTAGTTGCTATGTTTTTCATTTTATACCGTCTTCAGAATTAAAAAGTAGAAAAAACGATTTATGAAAAGTAGAAAACAATTCTTTTTTTTAAATCCAGTTTTATTAATTCTATTCAAACTATTTTCATTTTATTTCTTTACCTTTCTTATTAATTAAAATAATTCCAATACGAGTTGATAAAAATATAAAAGAATATAGAAAATGATTACAATAGATATTACTTTTTACTTCTTTTTACGAAGTAAAGGAAGTATTGTGATCGCGAAAAATTTCAGTTTTTCAGATTCCATCGGAAATATCCATTTTTACCATACCTCAATCCATTTTGACTAGTTTCAGTGTGACGTCTGTATGTAAGTAAGTCCGTTGGGATTACGTAGGAAAGAAGTCGATTATCGGTTGAATGTTTGCAGAGCGATCAGCGGAGCTCATATTGAAACATTCTAAGGTATGTAAAAAATACTTTTTGAGTTGCTGAATTTAAAAAAAAAAATATTCTTTTGATTATTTCTAATAGTTTCTGAGATACGATTTTTTTAAATTGCTGCAACCTTTTTCGATGAACGCATAGTACGAAAAAAAAGTATTCTAAAATTAATTTGCTGTACAGATTTTTTTTGGAGTAATAGTTATAACTTTTATGATTTATTGCTAGTAATACTACGACCAACACCCGGACAAAGCTGAGTAAAAACATTAGTATTTTTGTGGATGTCTATTTTATCTTTTAAAAATATTACTGTAATTCACAAAAACTAGTCTACACATTTAAAAAAGAGATTTCTTTTAATACTTTTTCCATTCCTTAGTATATTCTTCTCATTTTAAATATTTGTTTTATTTATTTTATTTATGTTTATCTTACTTTACAGCTATTAACCTCTAGCACATTTCCTTCAACAACTAAATTTACTTACTCTAAACAACGTAATATATATGGTTTATAACTTTACTTTTCTTTTTATGAGATAAATTTCTCTTTCCCATAAACGTCTCTCTTTTGTAACTCTTTTTAAAAACCTTACATTCACACTTTATCAACGCTTATAATTTTTAAATTCTCTTTTAAAATAACATTTTATATGTCTGTACCTCTTTCCTTTTTGGCATTCTTACTGAACTTGTTTCGATTGTTTGAAATGCATTTTTTTACAGATAAATATTATTAACAATTTTTCCCCCAATTCCTACGATTGATTTCAATACTAAGCTGACTTCTTTTTTCATAAATGTTTACCTGGCTTGGAGGTTTGTAAAAGTCTACAATTGATATTTTCCTTATTCTGTTCATTCTTTGTAATTTTTATATCTTAAAAAAACAAAATAAAATTAGCCCGTTAAAACGGGTTAATTTTAAAGTTGTTTCTGGATAGCCGCGTTGTAACACGGCTATCCAGAAACAACTGTTTTACCAGAGTTGTAGGCTAACCGTAATATTTCAAAGATAAAGCGATAAATGAAAAACCCAATTGAGTTAATATTGTAACACAATTAAATGTTACCGGATATTACAGTTCATAATGAAAATATTATTGGATAAAATAGATTATTGAAAATTAAAAATACGTACTGAGTGTGTATTTAACAGTACCTACATTTCTGTAGCTGGATATTTATTTTCCCATTTTTTTTTTCCGGAGCAGTATACTACGGTAATTGTACAGTATTTTAAATACTTCCCTATAGCCTAATACCTAATACCATAATGTACAGTACTACTTTATCAGAACTCATTACTGTATTAACGCCACCCATCTGAATTTATATAACTTAGATTAAGACTGTTATTTGAAAAAGCAGGAAGTTATTTTTGTTTGCTTTGAGTTTGTACGTTTTTACAGTTACGTGTAACTTCACAGAGCTAATTATATTAACGTATTTATTTATTCTGTTCAAATTAATACTAAATACATATACGCATTCAAAATGCGTTGTTTCTATTTATATACCGACCAAATGTAGACCTTTTTTTACATCTGATAACAGTTTTTTTTTGGAGGAAATCCTTCTAGCCGCGTTATTTTACCGATTTATAGTTTCGAGGTCGAACTGTAGTTGGTAATCTAATAAAAAATATTTAACTCAAGCCAACAAAAATATTGTTTAGAAATCATTTAGTAATCTACATACCTATTTTGTTTTCTTTTCGGATGAAAAAGTTTAAAAAATATATATATATATATATATATATATGTATACTTTTATGTATATATATATACACATATATATATATTTCAGTGGAAAAAATATTTTTTATTATTTGATGTAAAACATAGATTTATGTGAATTTTTTCAAATATTTTGATTGTATTCAGGTACTAAAATAAAAACCAAATAAATTAATTTTTATCAGTAAAAAAGTAAGTTGAAATACTATTAATCTACACTGAAATTAATTATATAAACACAGCACAGTTATGTTTAAAATTGTTTATTAAATTTCTGTATTTATGTAAATACAGAAATTTTGGTAAAGTAATGCAAGTAAATTTTGGTCATGAATAATGCAAATTTTAAACCCAGTTCAGTAAATTGGTTGTCTTTTGTTTTGCACCTGCTGAAACTAAAAATTAGATTTCTTTTTAACATTTCTTTAAGACAGTAAGAGTGTACTTCCTATTATTATTTATTGTTTTTATTTAAATTAAAATTTATGTCAATAATAATTTTACAAACAGATATAAAAAGTTCCATTCTCTGGAACACCTAGAGAAACATAAACTTCAGTGCTAAAGGTAATAATACATAAATGAGTCTTAAAATAAAGCCTAATCTAAATATAACTACTCTAAAGTTTATCACATCGAGTCTACTTCATATTACTAATCATTACATATAAGGCGGCGTGCGGTTCGATTCATCAACAGTTGATCATCATATCATTTTATTCGTTCAATACTAAATTATTCTTTCTAATTTAGAAAACAAAACACTAGTGTTCTGAATATTAGCAATCCATCTCTTCACCTCTTTAATGTGAATATTTTCAACAGTTATACACTTTATGCTACTGTCTAAGATGTTGCAAACTTTAGGTCCTAAACAGATAAGTAATTTTTGAAACCGTTCTTTAGATTCAGCTGGGATTTGTATTGCCTACATCCATACTTCCTGTATTGTACATATTGTTTATTTTATGTATGATATTTACAACTATTGAAAAATATTCTTAATAGTTTGAATATGTTTAGATTCTTTATGGTAAAATATTCAGTTTTTGAAAACTAAATAACTTTAACAGAGTATTCATTTTTAATTCCTTCCTCCATTTACTTATACCATTAAACTCTTTGGAAAATTTTGTGTACTTAATGTCAGTGACTGGACATTTAACCAAAATTAAATTTACTTATTTCAGTATGTTTATGTTGCCTTCATTATTATTTTTTTTTTTTTTGGGGGGGGTATAATGTTCTCCCAGACCTTATATTTGTATTTATTCTAATCCCTCATATTGCGAAATCTTAAAATATATTTGATCATTCGACTGAAGAGATAAAAATATTTATTAACAGAAGTTTAACATATTGAAATATTACAATTTCACAAAAAAAAAATCCAATTTTGTTTCCTTTTAATGAAAAATATTCCCAATTAAACTACTAATATCAAGTGTTTTTTTTATATTACATAAATAATAGACAAGTTGACATTATATATTTAAAGATACAATTTTTAGTAGTGCAGTCTAAATAAAAAAAGCGAATAAACGAAATATATTTTTGAGATTAAAATAAAAAAACGACACGAAATTAAAAGAATTTAAAACGAATTGGAAACTAGTGGAGATACATAGGGTTAGTTTGCATAGTAATGGGAAAAGAAGGTAATAAATATAAATGAGTACGTTGATTAAAACAAACAAACTAACCGACTGATTTGTAACGTCCAGAAAATACCATTAGATCAGCGGTATCCAAACTATTTTTTATACGTACCACTCATATGAATTACAGATCAATAGCGCACCACTGTAGTATTAAATATGCAGTATGTATTAGGATAGCGATAGCGTTATACCTCAAATTGGTAAAGCAATAAAAAATTACAATCTTTTTGAAAGCATCTATTTATTTTTTAAACTATGTATTCATTTTTGGTTATTTATTACAAATTTTTAATTAAACGTTTTCCAAAAAAGTATTTATTTATTTTATAATAAATATTAAAAATTACATTTACTTTCATAACGGATTACAATATTCTTGAAAACTATAATTTTAGCCAAAATTCACAAAATCTAATTTAGTAAATTCCATTTTTAAATCTTCATTGGGAGATAATTCTATCAAAAATTCTGATTAGTTTTTATTTAGGGTTCCAAGAATAATATCCAGTATTAAAGGGTTTCGTATCCGTAAGAATTGAGAATACTCTTCTTTAAAATATTCTTCAAAAGTTTCAACGAGGATTAGGCAATAGTGTTTTATGATATTTTTCATTTCAATTTTGTGTACCGTCACAAAATTTTACAAATTTGGAAATGGCTTTAGGGTTTCATTCGAAACACTATTATTCATCATTTGACATTTTTTGATGCAGCTTTATTTGCGTCTAAAAACTTATTGATGGTTTCACTTTGCAAACCTAAATTTAAGTCATTGAGCCGATTGGAGATGTGTGATAAGTAGATTAGTGCTGTAATCAACAGATCGTTTGTCAATCAATCACGCAGTCCAAAATCGGTATTCATTAGAAAGAACATCTGCGCCTCTGAAAGTAGCTCAAATAAGCTTCTTAGCATTTTTCCTTTACAAAGATATTTCACCTCTGTGTCTAGCAGTAACTGAATTTGGTAACTGCCCGTTTTAGAACACGGGTTTGAAAATGAGCGAGAGTAAAACTCGAGATTTAATTAACTTGACCACCTTAACGGTCTTCTGGAGAACATGTTTAAATTGTTCAGACATCAGTTTTACTACTAATATATATAAAACTTTGTTTTATAAATAAATATATATATATATATCTGCATGCATTATTTATCAGAAATCAAGTGGTTTTTCTTTTTGGTGTTTGTAACCTTTTATGAAGTGCTTTGCTTCTTCCAGCACTTCATCCACCACCATATCCTCGAAGAGACCTCGAGATGGTGGTGAGGATTTGGGAGGCTGAGAGGCTGGAGATACCATAGCAGGCGACGATTTTTTAATAAATCTCTTCTTAGGAATCTTGGTAGTCTGCGGCGTAGTTGGTAAAGCAACAGTAATAATGGCTGTGTGCGAAGCAACTTGATCAGGTAACATCTGAACTAGGTGTTTTAATTTACTGCAGGATCCGCAATGCATACTACCTACATTTTCAGGAGCTTGCCTTATATAGCGATAGCAAAAAAGACGTCTGGTTTAACAAGGTTCCGGAAGTTCAGAGTCTTCCTACATTCTCTTTGTGTGGTTGGAAAAGACAGGTTCTGCTGTGTACAAATTTTAAGAATTATCTTTTCTTCTTTAAAAGTTGATCAATCTCGTGGGTGTGCTGAATGTGACCCCCCACAGTTAACACATTTTTCTTTCTCCTGGCAGTTAGTGTCGTTGTGACCTTCTGTTGCGCATCGAACACATGTTGCAATGTTCGAACAAGAAGTTGTTGTGTGGCCATTCCTTTGACACTAGAAATATTGCCGTGGGTTGGGGATGAATAATTGCACTCGAGCCGACAGGTAACCTACTCTTATTTTTTCGGGTTGTACGAGAAGATTGAACGTTAGTATAACAGAGGGAGTAGACAGTAGCATAACAGAGGGAGCCCATTCCGCTCTGACGTTTCATTATTAGCTTCACCTCTACACCACCTTAGAGACGAAGCTCATCGGCAATCTTATTAACATCGATCTCCAGAAAGTCCCGGAAAAAATTTACCCCTCGGCTGTTATTCAAGGATTTATGGCATACCACCTTTATGTTGATAACACCCATTTTGGTGAGACACAAGAGTGATTGACTCTGTTCGTCTAGATCAGAATCGGTCCGTCTCTTTCCTGACTTTTTCGGTGAACCACTTAAACCTGTTATTACTTTATTTATCAGGAAATGTGAGCCCCTTCCATTGAACAATCCTTCCATTGAGTCATTCAACAATCGGCAGGATAGTTTCTATCTTGGATTACGGTTGCGTTTCGTAAGGTGTCGTAACAATACCGAGTATGTGTGAGAAGAAACTGTGTAAGATGTTTTTGTGTTGCTGGGTAAGGGTATATGTTGTCTCTTTGCTGTAGTGTATGTGTATAGTGTAAAACGTTCAGCTGCTTGGTGTGTAGTGGGAAGAAACGCTGTAAAGGCTAGGGCCATGAGGACGCCAACCCTCAAAATCTTAAAGAATAAGATTTACCGTCGGTGAATTCATGATAAAATACTGTTGTAAGATAATATATAAAAAAAACCCTGAGAACCGCTGATCCGCTGTATTAATAATAATGAATAAATACTACTAATAATAAATACCTTTTGTACAAATAATCTGTATTATCGTACAAACTTTTGAAGTTTTTGTTTTGTTGTACCTGTTTGTGTATCACCAGCATGAAAAGATTGATGAAGAGCAGAAATTGATAAATGCATCAAAGAAGTGGTGACCAAAACAGAAAGATTGTATTGATGAAATATTCTTTTATAAGTATAATAAAATAAATTCTAATTTAATTCCAGTTTTTTAATTTTAAGTGACGTGTAATACTTAACAGTCCTTCCGAATTCGGAATTAAAAAGAAATTATTGAATTAGATTCGTTATTTATTTTAAATAAATTCAAATTATTTACTTCAAATACTAACAAACTAAAAATTAACATACTATAGAATAACATACGAAGATAAAAAGCTTAGAAAAATAAATATTACTTTAAAAGTTGTTAAATATACATTCAAGCAAATAAATTTATTTTTTAACAAAATATATCAATATTTTTAAACAAAAATTTGTGAATACAATAAAATATTTACAGGGAGTTCTAAAAATATGTCGTTTGTATATATATATATATATATATATCATATACGTGCTGTATATCATTTCATTATATATACAGCACGTTCTTAATAATCCGTAATGGTTTAAAGATAATAATGGTATTAGAGCCAGATTACTAGTACATTAAAGATCAATGTGTCACAAAATGTGAAATATGACTCATTTATTGTGCTAACCCTGTGAATTTAACGACATGATTATGCAGTTGTAATTATAAATACGTAATGGACTTTTATACTTTCATTAACAGAAACAAAATAGCATACTTGTAATTACGGTAGGATAGTAGGATAATATTTGTGATACAAAGCTATTCGAAACTACACAAATAGTCGACTAATAAATAACTTTGATATGTTTTTTCAAATTTAGTTGATTTCTATAACACACACACACACACATACACACTAACACACATATATATATATTTATTTATATATATACAAAATGTAGTACGTGTTATTAAAAACTTCAGTTTTCTTCTTTAAGGAATAAATTATTTAATTAAAACAATGAGATATAAAGAGTTGAACACTTACATTAATAAAATAATAATAAAACTAACTGCCTACCAAAAAAATTATTTCCTCATGCACTTTTATTTCTTGACTAGATTGGGAAGAAGAAAAAAAATGTTAGAAAAAATTTCGGCAGTAAATTTGGATAATAAGATTTTAATAACATTTTAAAGATATATTAAAAAATAATTTTTCTTACTACTCGTCATCCACCAGTTTTATGTGAGGACGAGGTGAAAACCTAATATTGCTAACGGCCAGATACTTAAACCGTTTGAGATCAGATTTATTCCATTTTATTTTATAATTTAAACAGATTTTTCTAGAAGTTGTAGAAAACAAAGTAAGCTTAATATTTCTCTCATCCACTTATATTGTCTTTCTTCTGACTCTTATTTTCTGTTTCTAATTAAACACAATTTAGAGTATTGAGAGGACTACTCTATACCGCTGTACACATGTATACTGGAAACTGCTACCTTAAGATCATGGAACAAGAGTAATATCCATTTCAAGAATGCAGTCTTTCAAGAACCGTGCAATATTCCTTTGTAGATGTCTATATCATTCTTCATTTATATAACTAACTCTTAATTTCATTATAACTGTTATGTTCTATTGTTATGGCTGTAAGGGATCTCAAGTGATATAATTTACTCTAGAAAATTTATACATACTCTATAAAAGAAAAAACAACCATTCAATGTGACTCACACTAGAGAAAGGTAGGAGTGAAGCGGTTTCCCGTTTATATCATTACTAATCGAATATATCGTAATTAAATTTTTTAATACCAAGTTCAATTTCAGCCTTACAGTTACACTCTTAATTTATCTCTACAGCAACTATTGGTTCCAGTCTTCGCAACACAAACTAATTTAAATTTAAATTGACTTAACGACAAGGACAAATTGAAAGTTTCATTAAAACAGGTTTGGTTTTTTGTTTGATGCAGACTAAACAGATAGAACAATACTAATAGAAAAATTGACATCATTTGAAATAATATTAGTTAAATCTACTAATTTTATTAATTCTTTTTAATGCTATTTTTTAAAAAATGTATTGTTTCAATAACGTAATTCTGAACTCTTATCGATATTTATTTATTAATAATCAAGTTTTAGAGAGAACCTCATACAAACTGAATGTTCTACAAGGAAAAGGCATGATTTTAGGAGGTGATTCTAGTGTTGAAAATAAGTAAAAGTTTTATGAACAGAACCTGAAATGATTTGTTTTTGGGTTACGGTTGCCAAAAGATTTCAAGATAATTCTTACGCGGTAAATAATATAATGCAAAGTTAAATTTTTTGACTTAATTATGGTAAAATGATGTACTTGTATGTTATTTGAGGAAGTTTTTTAAAAGTTGTTTTAAAATTACAGTACTTAATATTTTTTTTAGAAAACCCATAAAGTCAGGTAAAAAAGTTTTTTTTTTTGGGAGGGGATTACCTAAAATAACTTAATTAAATTAACAATTAAAAGGAAAAATAATTCTAATTTATTTATAAACTGTTTAACGATTAATAAATTTTGAAAAAAAAATTAATTCTATGAAAACTGAGTAAGAAAAGTAATTAATAAACAAATACTACTTTGAGAAATTCAACTTTAATTAATGGCGGTTACTCGTGGTTTTTATCATTTTAAAAATATTTTGTATTAATGAAACGAAAACTGATATGAAAACTTAAAACGCTATCAATTTAGGTAGTAAGTATTATTAATATGATGATTGTACAAATCTTTGCCTCTCAGTGAATTGAAAGGTGAAGAAGTTCCGGATTCATCAATAAATGAAAATATACAATATTACGAGTATTAAATAATGTTTATTTTCTTATTATTATTTAATTGTTCATATAAGAATTTTAAGGGTAGATGTTTTATGCACAATAGTTTTGTCTAAATGTTCATTTTAATTTTATGTTAGATTATATGTTTGTTTAATTTCATCCTTTAACTTTTTTTTAACCTCTAGGACCACCGTTAGGTATTGCTTCGGAGGATGAGATGATGAAGTGACAATTTTGTAGCGTTGGGTCTCTTATCAGGTCTAGATCGAGGAGAAACTGATTGACCCGTTTCCGCTTGATACTGAGGATATTGACTATGCAACAACTATGCAACGTTACTTTCTAACGTCGGTCATGCAGGAAGGTACATGGCGAATTACACCTGAAGATGTACATTCGACTAGAGCGAATACCTATCCGAGAGAAGTGATAGATCTAATTGGCTTAAAACGGCGTCTAAGACGAAATAGGCAGCGATTAAGAAGGCCAGAAGACAGAAAACTTCTTAATAGGACTGGACGGAGGCTGAGGAGGTTGTTGAAGGCTATCAGAGATGAAACATTCAAGAAATACATCGGAGATCTTTCTAATTTGAACAGAGACAGATGCACCTTATACGAAGAGGCTACAACGATCCAGAAGTATGCTTGCTACCCAACAGAGACGTACTGGATCATGGTTAAGGAACAACAAAGAGAAAGCCGGTCTGTTTGCTTCACACTTAAGCGAAACATTCCAACCTGAAGAGCGTCCTGCTGACGAAGATATTAAAAACTTTTTAGAGAGCCCAATGTCAATCAGCTTTCCAATTAGACCGGTCTCAACAAGGAAGTTACTGACAATCAACCAGGGAAGGGGACTAAAGAAAGTCCCGGGTTTTGACTTAGTGACGCACAAAATGCTTGTCAAGCACTTAAAGGCATCACGTACATTAAGTACAACTTTAACGCTGTCCTGCGGACGTCTTACTTTCCAGGGGAATGGAAGGTATCGCAGATGGTAATGATCTTGAAACCAGGGAAGTCTGCACAGGAGCTCTCTCCTTACAGACCAATTAGCCTCTTACCTTTTACATAAAAATTATTTGAAAAGCTATTACTTCGCAGGCTTAGGCCAGTTTTGGAGGGTGAAAGGATAATTCCGGACCACCAATTTGGGTTCAGGTACGGCCACTTCAACATCGAACCATCCTAACGAGTGGTCAAGGTCATCACTGGATGTCTGGAGGAAAGAACATTCTGCTCAGCGGCATTCTCAGACATCCAACAGGCCTTTCATAAGGTATGGTTGCCTAGCTTGCTCTATAAATTAAAATTAAAACTTCCTCAACCATACTACCTTGTCTTACAGAATTATCTTGAGGGAGTTTCTCTCAAGTGAGATACAATGATGAGTTATCGAAATTCTTTGACATTAGGTCGGATGTTCCTCAGGGCTCTGTGCTAGGTCATGTGTTATATTCCATTTTCATAGAGGACCTTTAAGCCCTGGAAGATTGCATCATCGTCACATTTGCCCATTGGCAAATAGCGCAACGGCAAGGATAGCGCAGTGTCATTACACTGCACTATCCTTGCCGTTAACGAAGACCCTAGCCTAGACTTGCGGAGCTATAATTGGCATTAGACCTTGTCTGCGCATGGCAGAAAAAATGGAAGATTAAAGTTAATCAGGATAAATCAAAGCATGTCGCATTCCTCATGCAAAAGTGTGACTATCCCAGTGTGTACATGGATGGTGTCTTAATTCCACAGACAGAGGTGTGCGGTCCCTAGGACTTCACCTAGATCGACGTTTAACCTGGAAGTGTTACGTGAGGATGAAAAGAAAACAACTAAACGCGAAGTACAAGGAACTGCATTGGCTGCTACAGAGAAACTCACTCCTCACTATGTGCCATAAAGTACTGATTTACAAAGTTATCCTACGACCAATCTGGTCTTAGGGTGTAGAGTTGTGGGAAACAGGAAGTAATAACAACATAGATATCATACAATGATTCCAAAACAAAGTAACGAGAGCAATTGCAGAGGCACTATGGTTCACACGGATTGATGAAATTCATGAATATCTGAAGCTTCCGATGGTTCGTGAGGTTGTGAGAGAGTGCAGTGTTAAATACCAACAACGGCTTGAAAATCATGACAACCACTTAGCAATCAATCTGCTTGATAACAGCAGGGAAGTCCGAAGGTTGAAACGTCTCAATGTGCTTTACTTAGGGGCTACTGAATGACAATTTGATAAATGACAAGCCAAATCTAGCAATATTATTCTTGTTTACTTTATTTCTTTATTTTACTTCGGTTTGACTATTTATCTGTTTTTTTTGGTTTTTTTTTGGACTACGAAGTGGTGTTGCCAGAAATATTTTATGGACTTGAAGATTACTGCTTACTAATAACTATTATTATTAATTACTTATTATGTGAGTTCCTTAAGAACCCGTGCTCATGAACCCGTGATCATGTGCTTCTTAGAAGAAGTAATTTACATATGACAACTAATTAAAAAGAAGAAATGATATACATGTTTCGATGATCAAACAGTCTTTACGTTTCACATATTAAAGATAATGTTTATGTCATTAATTTGTTGGTATCATTTATTTCTTCTAATGTTGCTTTTTTATCATTGAGTTTATTCTTATTATTGCCCTAAAATAACTCTTGTTTATGCAAAACAGGCCTAACTGTTTTGTAAGGACTTAATGGTCCAAATATTTATTTTATTAATCACCTTATTTTTCATTGTCTGGACTTTTTATGGATTCTAGTACCTAGTTATGTAAACTTTATCATTACATATGATATCTTTGATTTACTATTCGTATTTTTAGAATCTATTAAATTAAGGTGTTTCAAGGAACCTTCTTTATACGTGCTCATTGTGATGAAATTTACTTATAGTTCCTACCTATGAAACCAATTGTAAATATTATTTGAGATTAAAAAAAAAGTATTTCTCATATAAAATAAAATAATTTTTTAAATTTTTAGTATGTATCTAAGGATATAATTTGTCACTATATAAAATAAATAATGCAAAAATTAATATTTTATTAAATGATAAAAGCACTAATTCACAATTATTCAATATTTATTAATATTTAAATAATAATGTACCATAACATACATCCGGAAGTTAAAAATTTTACGAAAGCAATATAAATAACGGTGTAGATACGAATTGCTGGTAAAAATATTCTATATTGAAACTCTTAAAAAACATATTTATGAATAAAATAATGTATATATAAATAATATATATTTACATATATAAATTATTAAATGATAATTCTATTTAATTATTTGTATACAAAAGATAATATTTCACAAATAAATATAAATAAATGAATAATTTTAAAACAGCAACTATTGAGATATGATAGTTAGTTATGTACACAGTACGTTAATAAAATTATGATGCCGCTAGCATCAAAAACTGTATATACTGTTGAAATAGAAGAAAAGATCTTACCTAAAACCTCATAATAAAAAACTGTAAATGTTTTAAATTAAACAAAAAAAAAAATGTATGATATATAAGAAAGACAGTAATAATAGTACTTTTTTTTTGTAAAAGCGAATGCCAAATACTACAAAGAAAAAAACATCTTACGTCTTCTGTTAGGATTGTGTCAGGAAAATCATCCGGTCGTAAAACAGAAACCTACAACCAAGGTCCAATTGGATTGAGAAAATAGGTATAAAACAGGAAAAATGAAGTAAATATTTCAATTTGAGATATAATTTTTATAAAAAAAAAACCTACTCTTTCTTATTTTTTTTATTAATAGTATTTTATTTATTTACTTTAGCAAATTACAGGATAATCGATTCAATTACACTTAATAATGAAAGACAAATTTTGTTATATCTGATAAATACCAATCCTGACAGGTATTTTAATCCAAATAATCTTCCGGATGATAGTAGACTGTATATTCGCTATTTTATAAAAATCATAGTATATATTTTAAAATTAAAAATTCAATGTCAATAAATTTCGGTATAAAGAAATTCTTTAAAAAATAAAACGATTGTCAAATTTATATAAATTTGGATTATTTTATAAATTGTAAATTATCATAAAATTATTTTTAATAAACTTCTTTAAATTGCTACACCATATTTAAATACGCTTTTATTGATCAGATAAAATGAGATCATTGTAAAATTAAACCTTAATAAAATAACGTTTTTTAAATTGTTCTGTTGCTCTTAATTAATGGGCATTTTGCCTGTAAAGCGAGCAGTTTGTTGCTGAGGATTTGCAAGTCAGTAAATACTGTTTTGTCATCTCAGTAGTGTATAATACAGTACTTAACTTCCCCTTAAACTTGGCTTACTATATTGTACATTTGAAGCTTTTACATATTTTGAACTAAAAATCAGTTCATCTACGGACTTTTTAATTAAAATAATATCTTTCTTTAATTATAAGAATCTGTATTGATATAAAATTTTCTAACTATTCATTTTTTGTAAATATTATTTATAATTTCTGTATAAAGGAAAACTAATGATATACTTTAATGCAGCAAATAATACGTTATTTGAAACGGAATTATATTAACGTATATTGCTGCATAAAAATGAACAGAAAATTATTTCTTCGCAAAAGAAAAACCTATTTAGCAAAAACAGGGGAATAAATTAAGTGTAAAAAATCTGGGAGGAAGCTTATCTATCTAAGTTTCTTGTTCATTGATGAATAATTTATTTTAAAAATAATAAACTTTTCCGGCGTTACAGAATAGTTATTAAAAGAAAATAGAATAGTGAATATAGTTAGAATAGCTATTAAATGGAAAAGTATGATGAGAGTGTCAAAAATGAAGTATCCGTTTTTTTTCAAAGCTTAACGTTTTAGGGTATCGAGCCTGAACCAACTAGTATAGGGTATGAACTAACTAGTTAACATCTACGCCAAAAAAATATGTAAGTATGTGCGTACGTATGTACGTGTATATATTGCAGTGTTTTTGATGTTATATCTCAGAACTGACTAAACCAATTATCTTCAAATTTGGCTCAAATACTTTTATATAACGGACATTGATCATATTAACTTTTTTCAAAATTTGTTAAAAGGTGGGAGATGTCGCAAAAAAGACAATTTTGATTTTCTTTAGAGACATTTTATTAGAGAAAATTTGTTACTTACAACGCATATATAAATAATCCAAAAAAAACGTTTTTCAAAAAATCTCCCCCTCTTAAAATTAAAATATATATCTTTTTCTTTTGCTGTATCTTCCTTCAATTAAAAAATCTTTGAATCTTAAATCGTTCTTTGAAAAATCTACAATTATCTTAAAGTGTAGTACCCGGAATTTATTTTCACGTCCTCCTTATTATTTATAAACAAATTATGTAACTCTTTTTTTCATACATTTGTCAGGTATATAGGTATGTTAATTAAGTTTACTTCAACAGCTGTATATACGTTTCTTCTTCATAATGCTATTGTTGAATTACTTTTCATTTAAGTTGTTATTAAAGTAAATTTTCTATCGCTTCAAAAATATTGTTACAGTAAAATCATTCTGTTTAAAAATTTATTAAAGTAAGTTTTAGTAAAATATGTCTTAAAGGTTAAATCAATGCTATTTAAAATGTAACTTAAAAATATGAATCTCAGTAAATACTTAAATATAATACTTCAATATAAATATTGTACATATCATACTGATTAATCAATGTAAAATAAATGTAGCTACGAATATAATTATAAAATAAATGAGTTATATCTAAATCTGTTATAAAATGTATATATAATAAAAAAAATAATTGAATACATTAACAAAGTATTTATTGAAGATATTATTGATCCAGCGACATAAGTTTCGAATACTGGAAAGTGCAGTTAGACACAGCTATTCAAACATACGCAAATAAAATGTAAAAATCTTTTTTTTCCCTAATTTTATCCTCTACTGAAGGAGATTTTATATTTAGAGAAAACTTTCAGCAAAGCAAATTTGATAATCTGAACCTGTACATGAAAAGTTTTAGAAAAATCTTTCTTAAAATTTATTTCCCACCTCTAAAAAACATATATTCTGTATTTTGTTTTTTGAGTCTATTTTACATTTTAATATCAAATAACTTTTTTTATATTTTTATTCATTATTTAAAGGGTTATTT
Organism: Lycorma delicatula; assembly: GCF_047948215.1. Taxonomy (NCBI): domain Eukaryota; kingdom Metazoa; phylum Arthropoda; class Insecta; order Hemiptera; family Fulgoridae; genus Lycorma; species Lycorma delicatula. The sequence goes on along the minus strand of NC_134459.1, from coordinate 63,812,702 downwards.
AAATTAAAGTAGCTTCGGCACCTATATTATATTCCGAATCCAAAATGAGTAGCAATTTTTAAAAATTATTGCATAAAGTATAGTATCGTATTTACTGGCGTACGACATACCATCGCGTAAGAGACACATCCGAAAGATTAACACGTAAAATTTATGGATAATTTTTCACTCTTTGGAAGGGTTTTTATTTTAAATACAATAAATGGTGGAAGTTTGTTGCCACCTGCAAGTAATGTCAACACTACATCACTGTTTTTTATAACCACAAGTACACACGCGAACAGTTTTATCATTGACAGCATTAAATTGGCATTTCCTATCTGCCCTATTAAAAAGTTATTTTCTTGTTGTAACAGAATTACATGTGTCTGGAAAGCCAATAATTTTTTCTCAAAAGCATCCGGAAAACGTTGAAAAAAGGAGTACGTTTTTATAATTGATAGTTTATATTTATTCGTTAAAACGATTCATTATCCGCTTGTTTTAAAATTCGGTATTTGAGTTCCCTGGCGATTTGTGCGGCATTTAATTGTGCCATCTCTGTTAAAATCCTCGCTTGCTTCCTATCTTAAATGTAAGAAAATACGACGGTTATTTTTTTTCAAGGTCCGATCGGTCACGAAATTAAAACCATAGTGAAAATAAAAAACTTTTTATTTGTAACAAGTACTTACATAGTTACGCTATTTCTCTACATAGTCGCCACTCTGATTTAGACATTTGTCGTAGCGTGGTACCAACTTTCCAATACCCTCGTCATAGAACGTAGCCACCTGTGTTTCAGCCATGTTTCTACGCCGGTCCGGAACTCGATGTCTGTGCCAAAATGTTTTACTCCTAGCCACCGTTTCATGTGATCAAAGAGGTGAAAATCGGATGGAGCCCAGTCCGGGCAGTGTGGTGGGTGATCAAACACTTCCCAGCAAAATGCTGCAGGAGCTTCTTTGTTAGAGCTGCAGTGTGCGGCCGACGATTGTCATGGAGAAAGACAATCCCTGATAACAAGATTCCTATCCGCTTATTCTTATTCACCCACCATACAGACCGAAATTGGCTCCACCCGATTTTCACCTCTTTGTTCTCGAAAATTCTGTGATGAAAATCGAAAATCTGTGATGTAATATTGCACTTATTCCTTTGTAAGTCTAACCCTCGATTTTTATCGTTAAACTCGATTTCACCAATCGAATTTATTTCTGTTTTATTTATTACTTTTTTTAATAAAACTAGTATAATCTCTTGTAAGCTAATACTTTTTTTTTAATAAAAGGGATAGAAATTAAAAGAAATCGTTTCGTCTTCAGTACTTTCATTTACATAAGAGCATTTACTATTAAAACAAGCTGTAGTATATTTTCTTTTAAATTTTATTTTTTCAAGTACATTATCAAGTTTTAGTATGCTACCTAGTATTACCATGTACTGCTATCTAGCAGCGCGATTCGTAGAGGTACATTAAAAAAATTAATAAAATGACATATTTGAGTCCCGCAGTTCATCAAATGGATATAAAACGTTGTCTAACAAAATTCGAGTTATTTTTTGAAAGTATTCCTTATTTCTAATCTAACTGAACTATAATTTTTTCACGCTTATATTTTTCTCCATTTTTATTTCACTATTAGGTTAGGTCACGTTTAGAACTGTAAACGTAGTTCGTTGACTTCATTGCCTCTTACCGACGAAGTTCTAACGAATTCCGTGATTTCAAATATGTAGTATAATGATAAATACAGATATCGAACCCTCATTTGAAAATGCTCATAAATCACGGGCACCCATTAATTTCATGCTGGTTTTTAAAAAAAAAAAAGGAAAAAATACGCTTCTCAGCAAATGGGTATATTTTTTCAATATTTAAAAAAAAAATACTTTTTTAAATTAATCTTTTTGTTAGGTATCACTTCTTTATGAATAAATATTTCCTAAATTTTCCACACAAGGTAAGAAAGCTTTAAAATAAAAAATAAAAATTATATGAAATTTGGAAATTTTGATGCTTAAATCTTATTTTGGTACCGGGGTGTAGCTGGGAAAGTCATGTAATACTTTGCCAACTGGTTTTTTTTTTTTATAAAAATAGTTTGATACGAAACGTAAACTATGTAAATCTTATTTCGAGTGTGAATTCAAGCAAGTACATTCAGTATATTTATGTATGTACTGAAACACACTAATAGCATTTTATAATACATTATTAGTAGCAAGATTCACGTGGCGTAACAGAAAATTTTTTTTTTCGAAATTTTAATTAAAATACGTGGAAGAACTATTATTCTATTAATTGCGTACTTAACAGGTAAACTATTAAAGAACGTGTTACTTGATTTTAAACTATTCTAATCAGCACGAGTTATCAAGGTATTTCAGAAGATAAGTAAACAAGCTTTTATTTTGAAATGTATTAATAATTTTACGTAAAACTAGTGTAATAATTTGTGTTTCATTTGCTTTAAATTTAATACTATGTAAAAATTGTTTTTAAGTATATCGTGACTTTTTTACTTAATATTCAGATTAATATAATCTTTCATTAATTAAATACGTAAAAATAAAATTTTATTTGGCATAATGTTATTAGTTTTGAGTTAATTTTTAAATTTCAGGTCACTATTCTAGCTGCAGGTGAAACTAATAAAACCAATATTCAGACATCGATTGATAGCCGTAGAGAAGTTTTTAGAAAGATATTTTAAGATAAAAAAATTTTAAATTCTTATACATTTTTTTTCTTAAAGACCCATTACGTTTTATATATTCTACGAATATCTAATTGTTTACCAATTTTTGGTTATTCATTTATTTGAGATGTACTCGTACATATTTTAGATTTTATTGGATCATGAAAATTCATTATACTAAAAAACTTGTTGGAATTTCTAAGATTTGAAGATTAAAAAAGGGTTTTATTAACACCACCTTTTCCTTGAATTATTACTCCTGGATGATTCATAATTTTTTTTTTTCATTTATAGCGACAACGAGAGTTGAAAGAATTTTATCGGATAAGATAAAGTTCATAGCCATTATTTTTATAACAGCGGGAGATTTATTCTTGTTTTAAAAATTTCAGCAAATGGATAGGTTGTCTCGCGTGAGTGACTTTATTCTGTATGATTTCTTAATATTTGAACTATAAAATATAAAAACCAACTCATATACGCCAAGGGATTTAATCATTTAAAAGAGATCCACAAATATAAGAGATCATTTTCATCTCATAGAGTGTTTTATCATCATAACTTCATAGATATAAAAAAAGTTAGAAAATCATAACAAATTTTCTTCGGTTAAAATTTGTTAGTAACTTTAGTGAAAAATGTAATACAGTACTGAAATTTATTCTATTCTGGAAATGGTATTTTATTTTGAAAATAAATAATATTTATCTATTGAGGTTTTTTTTTTTCATTTATTGCTATCTGAAGTTGAAAAATATCTTTAGTAAAATATGACAAACCCGTAATTTTCATTTTTGGCTTGTTAATTGCAACTAAAATTTCTTTGATTCATTTCTTCCGGATTTTCTGCATTCCGGTTATCAAACTGTTGTAATACATTACTATAATAAATAGAATTCATAATCGGGCCATACAGTGAGTGATCGTGTCAGTTCTCTTGTCTTTAATTTTACTCAACAATGACTTCTCAATTGTTATTATCCTTTATTACTTTCCTTATTTTCGTTGAGAACTGTTATGCCACGATTAGCTCTCCATAAGTTTATCTATAAGTAATCTTTCATTATTTTTTTAAGTAACTATTTTTAATCTAAAAAGAAAAAATGGAATTAGATGAGAAGAAAGAAATTTTTTACTTCCTAGAATTAATAAAGCGTTCTAATATTACTCTACTGTTCCTAGAAAAACTGTAGTAGCGTTATTCTAAAACTACATATGTTCTGATGTTGCTGAAATTAATTACAACTAAATAAACGGATTTATTGGTAATGTTTTTGTTAATTATATAGGGTATACTGTCTTCAAATAATATCTTAATTAAGAGAGTTCTGTATAAACGCATTCAAAGCAAAAAAAAAAATGTTTTGCACGGTCCCAAATATCATCATCATTTCACAACTGGTTTTCATAAAATAAAAATGAATTATTTATTTATTGTTAAACCTAACAAAGTCTAATTTACTTTAAACATAATAAAAATATTGAGATTCAGAAAAGCAAATATATACTATGGAATTTTTAAAATACATCACTGAAAACCATATATCTGTAGAATGTTTTATAAAACTATAATTTGTGGGGCAGCGTAAACGCTTTCAACGGCTTCCAAAAACAAATTTCTATACTGGTTTTTATTGCACCTAGTGAGTGTGCTCTATACTACATTTTGTTAATCAATTAAGATGTACTTGACGAAAATGGTCGGTTCAAATTCACCGTTATGGTATACATTAATATTTAAAATATGCAGTTTTATGATTAGTATGAGATACGAGAAGGAGGAGAATCACTAGATAGCACCGTGCGGGAAGTCATAAAAAAATATTCCAGAACAACTATGTTTTGGGAAGAATGATTAATTATAAGGTACTGCAATACTTTTTTATCCATTGTACTTAGAAATTTTGACCCCGAAGACCAAATTCCAGTTTAATTTCCTCGAGCGCTTTCGGATATTCTGCCACCTTCAAGAGGAATATAATTATGATTAAAATTATAAAACAAATTATATTTATAACAATTGATGGTTATTTTATTATTCATTTTTTTAATATGGTAGTTTTGCAATTTTAATCATAATTAAATTCCTCTTGAAGTTGGCAGAATAGCCGAACGCGCTTGAGGATTTTAAACTGGAATTTGGTAATCTGTTTCTTTTTTAAATTATATATAATAAGTAATATTTACAGAGCTATTAATGATTAAATAATTTTAATGACCTTTTGGAATTTTGTAAGGTAAAATAATTAAATATATTTATTTATTAGATATTGCTGGGTATATGTATACTAAAATTTCATTAAATTATCCCAATCCGTTCTTAAAATGTAAATGTTTTATTATAAAATAGCGAAAATGGAACAATATAGAGATATTTGTCCATATGAGCCTTTTTTATTTATTTTGATGTAATGATTTATTCCCTTTAATTTGGACAATACCACCAGGAACATTCTGTTTAATTGTTATATTATGCGATTCATGTTACGATTACTTAATTAATGTTTATTTCATTCAACAGGAATTCATTTTATTTTCGTTATTTTTCTAAAATATAAATTTAAACAATGTAAAAAACAAATATTGTATTCATTTATAAAAATGATTTAATGTTGGTTGTACATACTTTTTTCAATGGTCAATTATTTTTTTAAATTATTTATTAATTTTTCGTTGTAATAAGAATTTTTTTAAGATAAAGAAGAATGAAATATTTAAAGAAAGACCATATATTCTTAAAAAAAAGAAAAGAACTAGTGGAATAATATTCCATTTGAAAACTCATATTGGATTTTATATTAACGTACTCAAATAGAGCAGTTGTCACATTTTTATAATTTAATGCAGAACCAACTCCAATTTTCAGAGTTGCTTTCATAAGTATATTTCATTTTTATAACTAGAAGGTTATAAGATCCTAAGTGGAGAAAAAATATTATTGCAGAAAATGATAAACATCTTTAGTTTCATTAATTAAGTAATAGCGGGCAAAAATATCATATTTTAGTTAATTATTTTCCGTATGAATTCAAAGTATAATGCATAAAGAAAATTGAATTTCATAAAATAGGATGTTATTACATTATTGCAAGCAAATAACTTCTGTTAATTCATAAATAAAATAAATATTTCAGGCTAAAATATTTATTTACCCTACTACCCAGTTAAATAAAAGCACTTCGTTTCGTTTAATGATAAATATAAAGACGTCCACGTTTTATATTTTTCTTAAAAATAAATCAGTCTAGAATATTAAATGAAAAACACCGTATACTCACAGATACGTTCTATATCTATCGGAATTTAAATAATATCTTTCCAATAATTTACCATAATCCATTGTATAAAGTTGTCTAGTCGTCTTAAAAAAAATCAAAATTTAATTATTATTTTCAAGAATTTTTTTTCTTGAGAATAAATAATTTTCTACACTTTTTCTCATGAAAAAAGTACTCAATGAGATTTCTATGTTTTTGTATGTTCAAATCTGTTTCATAACAAATTGTGATTTCGTTGATAATTTTTTTTTTTTAATAGCCGTCAGCATTATACATGATTATAACATAATTATAAATAGCCTTAAATCATTCCGACATTAAAACCTTTAGTTAGAAAAGTTGAGGTGAAAATCATGAAAAATAGTTATTCACATTCCCGTAATCTAAACAAATAAGATTACACGTTGTAGTAATAACTTCTCTACCCCTTTTTATTTTCTTGGCAATGTTACCAAGAAAAGCAACAAAGATCTGAAACTATGCTACAAGAAGAAAAGTATGGTAATAAGTCAAAAAATGGGGCATGATTTTTTTTGCATTTCTGGATATTTCATGACACAGAGACCCCAAACAACAAAAAAGTGGTGATGAGGTAATGTTCAAATGAACGTACGTGTGTTGGCGGGTTTGAATCTTAATAACTTTTGACAGAATAAATCAATTTTGAACAAAGGATCGTGTATATGGGGCAATTTGTTGATAAAATTTTAGGATCATTATCTGCAGAGTGAAGGTAAATAATTTTTGAGGTCAATTTTCTCAAAATTTTGCAAACTTAACTCCATTAAGCTCAGTACATGGGTGGATGCTTATCTTATCAATTTTAAAAAGATTTCAATAAAAAAGCTACGAGGGATATCTCTAAAGTAAAGATCGCTGGGAAATTTCTCTCCTAAAGGTTGGTAAGCCTGTGTCGTCCATGGCCACGGTAGTAATGTACACATTGTATTGTTGTCTGTAAGTTGTCGCGTTGTAGTATCATTGATTACGTGTGAGTTATTACGTTATAAAATGAATAGGAAAATCGATGTTGCCGCCGACTGTGAAATACGTGGAGATACGTTTTTTAAACCATCGAAACATTAAGGCGGCTGCAATTCATAGGCACATGGTTGCTGCGTATGGTGATAATGTAATGAATGAAAGAACGTCCGAAAATGGTGTGTGAAAGGTTTAGAAATAACAGAATTAATGCGCATGATGAAGAATGTTTGGGAAGGTCCTCGATAATCACCGAGGACTTGTTGAAACGCGTCGATGATGAAATCAGATAAGATGTCGCTCAACGATTTCCGACCTGACCCTTCTTTTTTCTAATGTTTCAAAAGCTGTTATCGGTCGCATTGTTCATAACCATTTAGGCTTCAGAAAAGTTTGTGCACATCGGGTGCCACACATCGTAATGCAACGTCACAAAAAATCCGAACTGAGTCTGCTTTGGAATTTTTGATGCGCTACACAGAAAAAGGTGATGAGTTCCTTAATTCAATCGTTATCGGCGATGAAACATGGATTTCATATCACACGTCAGATATAAGACGGCAGTAAAGTGAATCGCGTGATACTCAATCATCAACCAGACTGACAAAGGTCAAGCCACAGTCATTTGGACGCAAACTGATGGCCACAGTCTTTTGGGATCGGTTTGTCATATTGCTGACTCATTTCATGCCACGTGGAACAACATTAAATGCAGAAGCCTACTGCGAAATTCTACGTAAGTTACGGCGCGCCATTCAAAATCGGCAACATGGCGGCTGACCGTCGTCCTGTTGCACGATAATGGATGTCCACAAGTTGAGGATCCGACACGTGATTTACTGAGAACATTTCAATGGGAAATTTACGATCACCCAGCATACAGTCTGCATTTAGCTCCTTCTGATTACCCATTGTTTTGAAATTTAAAGAATTTTTGAGCGGTAAGCAATTCGCGGGTGACAATGAACTTAAAAATGCTGTTAATCAGTGGCTAAATGGACTGGCGATAGAAGAATACGACGAGGATACAGTATAGCTGGTGAATTGCTACGATAAATGTCTTAAATTCATGTGGTGATTATGCAGAAAAGTAGCAAGAGGTATGTAGTTTAAGAGAAATAAAAAATATTTATAAAGTTTTTAGAATAATTTTTTTTTACAATGAAACGGTCTTTACTTTAGAGATAACCTCTCGTATCTTTTTATTTACTGCATATCTTTTAACCGATTTAAAAAAAAATGTTTTCCTAGGCATAATAGTAGTGCAACTGATCCCAAAAAAATATTTTGGGAGCAATATTGGGGATAAAGGAGCCGATTAAACTTTAAAAATAACGATTTTAAACATTTTTAAAAACTTTTTGGGTTTATTGAAACTTTTAATCATAATAGTATTCCAATAAAATTTCATGTTAAATTACCCTTAAAAAGAAATCTTAGGTAACTTTTTAATGGTTGTACCTTTTTCAATAGAATTGTTTTTTAATTTCTTCCATTTAACGTAGTAAACGTAGGGACATATAAAAAGTTTTTTAGAAGGTGAATTTGAAATTGGGAGAGCAGAAAAAATGTAATAATTCAGCTTTTTGAATTTTTTAATTTTCTTTCGGTTTATATAAACATGTATTGATAATGCTATGATAAAACTTAATCATAAATTACCCCTACCCCAAAAAAGAAGTCTTAGGTAACCTTTTCATGTATCATTATTTTCTATTATATAAAAATAAATAACCAATGCCAAGAAAGTATTATACCTTTGTTATCAGCTTTTTTCTTATTAGGGTGACTTTATTGTTGGCTTATTTGAATTTTAAATAAAAATAAAATTGTTTAAATTTACATAAATCACATTTTAAAAAACTATTTAAATATTATACTTTTTAATTCTTTAAGTTTAGAACATATGAGAAGTCAGCACCAAATTAAGGGTTCATAAAGAGTAATTAATTTTCAATTTGGTGCATAAAATTATTTTTTTTACTCTTTAGTTTTTTGAAAATGGTTTATTTTTTTAAAAAGTTGATGAAAAATTTTAATTGCTTCTAAAAGTTTTCTCGACACCGATATATTATTGTTTATTTTACCATTATGAAGTTCTTTTTAATTAATTAACTAAATATAATTAATTATAAAATGTCTTTTATGATAGTAATTAATCCACATAATATAAAATTTTCAACTAAGGAATTTCATAAAAAATGTAAATAATTAATTGAAAAAAAAAATCCAATTAAAGAAAACAAAAATTAAATAAACGTTTTCCCATATTTGAAGATTAATTTTGTAATATTTTAAATAATCTTTATGTAACTCAACCATCTTAAAGCAATAGGATCTTTGTAAAAGTATAGTTAGTGGTAATAGTTGTGTGAAGGGCCTTCGGAAAGGGGGTTTATTATTAATATTTAAATTGACCAAATTTATTATTTTGATTGACTAAATAATTGTTATTCTAAAAACCTATTTTTTTAAACCGTTTTGTTATAGGGAAATATAGTTGAAATTAAAGAAAAGAAAAAATAGAATAGAAACCTATGAGATGAAGAGGTAAGAAAAAGAATAGTAAGAGGAAAGAAACTTACGGCAGAATCTTTAAAGAGAACAAACTAGATTGATGGGTGACGTATTATGCCATCCTGAATTAGTTAATTTTGTAACAGAAGAATGTGTAGAAGGTAAAACCAGTAGAGAAAGACGAAGATTGTGTTATAAATAAATAACCGAAAACATAATCTAATAATTATGCTGAAATTAAACAATTATACAGAAATGAATGGAAAGTATTATAAAACCAGTCAGATAGCCAAAGATAAATCTTATTAATTCTTAAAATGACGAATTAATGATAAACAATAAAACAGATATATGTTTACTGGAAAAACTACTTTCATCTTTATCTGAACATAAATTCTCTGTAATTTCTGTTCAGTAGTGTTGCAACAACAATATTCTTTGGTAATAATTGGACACAAGACGCAAGTCACAACTTAAAACGGCAGAATCTTAGTCTATTTAACGTAGTGTAAGGCACAAAATCTTAAATTAATTGCAGAAAAATAAAAAATAAATAAATAAAAAATATACATTTCATCAAATCACGTTTTAACAACGTGTTCACTGTATCATTTTATTTCAAATTATTGTACCATTTCTAGAGCTACTAAATTATCTGAAATTCCATGAAATGTATAACCAGTAAAAGTTACGTAACATTTCTTTTTTTGGGCGTGGAGGTGAATTATGATGAAACTTTTTTAAAAATTATTTAAATTTTTAATATTATTAAAACTTTTAATAATATTAAAATTTATTATTAAAAATTAAGTTTATACCAATTAAGGTTTAAGAGATTCTGAAAATCGATATTTTTAACTTTGATCGGCTTCCCTACCCATACCCATATGCCCTCAAATTTTTTTTTTTTTTTTTTTTGGAGAATCTTGCACCAGTACTATGCTTAGGATGACATAAAAAAAATTCGATTAAAATATGCAATAAATAAAAATATAGCTTTACCAATTTTGAAAAAGGCGTAGAATTTAGGGGCATATTTTTTTAAAATGGTAAGATAATCATGTACTCATATATAGTGTAATATAAAGTAGGATTATGTTTGCAAAATTTTTAGAAGGTTTACGCCAAAGAAACTATCTATCCCACCCCTTTAAGATACTGACCTCAAAAATTTACCATAAAATTGCCCCTTATATTGAATCCTTATACCAAATTTCATCAAAATCGGTTAATCCAGTCAAAAATTATTCAGTTTCAAACACGCCAACATACGTTCATAAGTAAGTACGAACATTATCCCGTAATTTTCTTCTTTTTTTTTGGGTCTCTGGTTTATGAAATGTCGAGAAATGAAAAAAAAACCATACTCCATTTTTAAATAATTGCCATACTCTCCTTTTTGCATCATAGCTCTAGAGCTATGATACCAAGAAAGCAATAAGAAATAATAATAATCTTTATTCCACAAAATAAACAAATTAAAAATGAAAATAAAATTATTTACAGTTATACATTTTTAATACTTAAACTTAGTAGACATACAATCAAACAATATAAAATAGAAGTAAAATAATAAAAGTATACAATATTACACAATCTTTAGGAACTAGGTTATGTACCCCCTATACTAACTGTATTGGAGGTTACCATCCGTTATTTTCAATGAGTAAAATAATTAATTAACCATTTATTGAATAATGGTCAAGTGTGGATTTCCAAGTGGATTTAAAAAATAATTACACGATACAAGTCTTGCATTACTAATATTTCGGCTACTGACAAGATTATATACACATACAGATTAAATAAATCAGAACCATAAATACAATACAAGAATACAGTGATAAAATTGAAAAATGAATTAATCCTAGATAAAATTGAAAGAAAAATAATGATAACAAAAATAAAGATAATAAACATAAATAAAAATATAAAACTTTTAGAGTCATCGATTCCACCCAGAATCACAGGCCAATCAATTAAAAAAACTCTCTACATCTTCAATTGATAGCAGCCAATCATAAATTGATAGTGAAAATCTTTTATGGTTAAAATTATTTAAAAGATGATGTTTTAAAACTAAAATTACAAGATTTTAATTTCTATACCGTGTATTTAGTTCAAAATATCATAAAACTCATTATTATAAATTAAAATTACGTTATCACCTGAGAGTTATATAATTTTTCATGTTGTATATTTTTCTCATCAGAATAAAAATCATTAATCATGAAAATTTCACAAGTCATTCTATAAACAACAAAAATCATTATTACAAAAAAATGATTAATTTAATTTAATTACTTAAATCGTAACTAAAACGATAATTAATTTATTTACTGAATTTTTTTATTAACTAAAACTAAAAAATTGGAATATAGTAATAAAAAATTATTACTTTACTTACCTGAGAATGAATATATTTTGAGTATCTCCGAGTATTAATTACAATAATTAATAGCAGATTCGCAGCAAGAATTCCAATAGATAACGTAAGGATAAAAGCAGCTTGCGCTAATCCACCTATACTAATCGGTGGACCAGATGGGCCATAACGTGAGTGAGAACAGCTGGAATTTTGAAGAGCTGGTGCTACCATTAATGTTCCTTTATTTCCAATTGAACGCATCATTTTTTAACAATTTACTGTCTTTTTTTTACTTAAAAAAATTTTTATAATTTTTATTTCTAGAACAAAATATTAGTATTAAAACATATTTTTTAAAAGGAAATATTTCCTCTAATAAATACTAAATCTTTTATCAGAATAATTCTCAAGCTTTTCCAAAATATTACTACAAAGTTTCACTAGACCTTATTCATTACATTTGATAGAGAATTTATTTTCTCATACATTTATATTAAAAGTAGAAACGAAGTTTATAAAATAAAATTAAATTCATTAAGGTTTATATGAATGAAAATTTATAATTATAAGATTGAAGTAACCAAAACGAACAGGTAAATTTTAACTTTGAATGTGTAAAATCAGTTTTTTACGTGTATATATGTATAATCTGCGAAAATATTTTACGTTCTCATTTTTTATAGATTGGTCCTGGGAATATTTTCGTTATCTGAAACAAAAGAAAATATAAAATTAATTATCTAATTAGTAAAACTTTTATTTATGAAAAATATCGAGGGGTGTCGCTAGCGCCCCCTCTGACAAGTATGACAACTTGACAGAGAGGCGGCAACGCTACCTCTATAATCTTTAAAATAGGGGTTTTTGACACCTTCCGTAACTTCAAATTCATTTTATTAAATAAATAAGAATGATATGTTAATGAATGATTGTGTTTAAGAATCCTGAATAAAAAGTAATCTTATGCGCCAAACAGTTTTTCGATTAGCATTCTTGTTTTTTATTGATGCGCATTAAAATGCCACACTAAGTATTATAAAAATATTACAGACTTCAGAAGCGGTCCCATCGAGATCAGCTGATATTGATCGACTCAATCAATGCATCAAATTTTAACATGCATATCTAAATTTTAATGAAACTGATGTAGTAGTTTAGGAACGGGGCGGTTAGGAATGGGGGTGATGGTGTGGCGACCGGAAGCGTCACAAGGCGGGTGTTTCCCCTACGGGGTTGGGATGATCTAGTAGTTAGGAGATTTTTGAGCCTTTAAACGTAGGCGCATATATATATATACACACACATACACATACGAGTGTGTGTGGCTAAAATGGTGGGATGGCTATACTTTTTCGGATTCTACTTGTAAAAATAAACAAAAAATATCCTTAGGAAAAATGACAATTTCTCCTTCGTTCTCCCACTGTCCACCATTTTATTATTTTTACATAATAATTTATATCTCAAATTCGGATAGACGAATCACATTAATATCTGACAAGCGTCTTGTTAATAAAGTTTTAAAATTAGCAAAAAATCAGCCATCTTTATTTTTCAATCCGTTATATCTCCATAAATATTAGTTTTATCAAAGTTGATGTTATTTGCTAAAATATTACGCATTTTATTTTGAACAAAATGACATTTTATTTTTGAAAATCCTAGTTATGGCAGAAAATTGATGTAATTATGAGTTTGTTTTCATGTCCTCCACTTGAGTTGAAGGTGGAGTTGTCCATAGAGTTCCACACTTGTTCAGTAGTCATACTTGCTCCTAAATAATCTTTTTTTTTGTAAAAAAATGAATGATCACTAATTTTGAAAATTCGGAGACAAATTTCTGTTTTGAAAAGCGTGGTTGTATGCGTGAACAGTGTTCATTATAAATATTAAATAAATCACAAAAAAACAGTTAACGGAATGTGTTATGATTTCATTTTTTGCATAGAGTTAAAATAGAAAATTATCCATAGGGTTTCATTTGTAATTAATAAAAATTTGTTATACCGAAATGAAAAAGAAACTTTATCTAGTAGGCAAATTATCGAATGAAAGTGTAATCCACAAAATAGTGTGGACTATAAAGTCATACATGCTCATAAATAATCTTTTTTGTAAAAAAAGCAATGATCAATAATCTTTAGAATAAATTCGAAGACAGATTTCCTTTTTGAAAAATCGTGGTTGTATGCTAACTTGATTACAGTATGAAATATTAATTTTGTAAAATAAATAAAATAAACTTTAAAAATAAAACTAAACGTTTTAAAAGTAAAAAATAATATATTAAAAAAAAAATACTTTCGGCTTTTTGAATTCGGCGTTAAATTAAAAACCTACAACTACCAACAACTTGCATATTTTCAATTTAGCTGATTTCTTAAAGTTGAATTTAAAAAAAATTAATATGATTTATTTTTAGAAAAATATTTCATCTTAATTTTATTATTTTTTAAAAGTTAATCCTGCTTTTTTTAGACAAAAAAAGACCTATGCATACCGATTGATGAAGTAATTTCAAAAAATAAGAAAAAAATAAAAGGTTCACAAAAATTAAAAATTTATGTAATTTATTTTGTAAACACTTTTTCTTTTTTTTCGAATTTAATTTTTTTAGCTTTATTTTTATTTAAAATGTCAATTCTACTAAAAACGCTGATCGTATAAAAAAGGATATGTGTAAGAAGCAAAAATCGAGTAGATATTGCGTCTTGATAAAATATAAAAAGAAAATTCAGATAAATTATGTAAAGTATGCCGAGCGTGAACTAAGACGGCTCAGAATGCAAAGATATATAAATTTCACAGTAGCTTTAATAGATGAAAATGAATGTCAGCTTAATCTGAAACATCTGACAAATGAGATTTTGAAGGAAGTTCATTTTCTCATTTGAATAAACGTGATATTGTAAAGTATAAATATATAAAACAACGTTTAAATTAATAATCCATGATTGTTGCCATGGGAGGGCAGATTGTAACTAGCAGAAATTACAAAACTATGCAGCTGACAGAATAAATAGCTTTCAAACTACGGGACAAAAAACATCAATCTAAGCTGCTTGTTGAATATGCTTTTACAAGGCGCATCAATAGGTTTACGAATCTACTTAATACTCAAGCATTGATACTCAAGTTAACAAAAAAAAAAAAATTAATCTGAAAAATCTTCTAAATTTTGTGGGACTTGATTTGAATGGATTCAGACAGATTGAACAAAAAACATTTTGATAAATTCTGGAAATACAAAACTTCAATCCCATACATAAAACAAGTAAAGGAAGTCCGAAATAAAGCAAATATAGAAATAGGAGATTGTCAAGATAGAGAAAAAATCATCGTAATAGAGTTGTATGAATGTAAAAATTAAAGAGAGAGCATGTGCTGGACAGAAGAACGAAAAACACAGTATAGTAAAGAATGAAAGAATTCTGGAGGAGAACGAAGGAAAAAATATTTGCGTAGTCCTCTGTAGGCCTGTTCAGAAAAAAACAAGACTTCATACAGTCAATCAGCTGTTTAACAGCTGATTTTCGAAGTCAAAGATACTAAAGGTTCTAGTAAAGGTAAGTATTTAACGCTAGCCGGCTTCCATGGCGCGATTGGTAGCGTCTCGGCCTTTCATCCGCAGGTCCCGGGTTCGAATCCCGGTCAGGCATGGCATTTTCACACGCTAGAAATCATTAATCTCATCTTCTGAAGCAATACCTAACAGTAGTCCCGGAGGTTAAAGAAGAAAAAAATATTTAACGCTAAAGTAGTATTTAACGGATTTAAATACTAGACTACCGATACTATGGTTATGGTTCGATTATCACACATCTCAGGAATGGTCGGTCTGAGTCTTATACAAGACTATAGATCTCATTTACATGCAATTAACATAGCCGATTAAGGCTCCAAGCGCTTTAATATGGTGGACAGGTACTTGCTGCTATTCAGCGACCTAGGCGTGGCAGCGAATTGCTGTCGCGACGAAATGAATTTTAATTTATGGATATCATAAATATTTTTAGTAGTTGACTGGGTAAGCCTACCCATTTTAGCAAATATATGACAAGTGAACGATTGGGACAAGTAAGCCCGTGGTGTATGGCACCGCGCTTAGTCCGCTCAAGCTGTTAGGTAATCTCTAGGAGCTATTTAGGATACTGGTTGCTTAACTGTTCGAGGTTCAGTAACCGTTTGTGGCACAGACATTTGGTCGTATTTTTTTCGCTTTACGGTGACCGAATGGGGTGGTGGCGGGAGAAATGCCAAGCAAACCAATCTCATTTACGTCATACATATCATCCTCATCTCATTGGATTATGAAGTTGAAGAGATTGCAACGTACACATTAGGAATAGAAAAAAATATGAATAAAAAGTTTGAAATTAATTTTTTTTTTTGTTTTGTAGCTTCTACTTAAGTTGAGTAAATCTGAAGCAACTTAGGATCAGTTAAGAATTTATTCACTAGAAGCACTTTTCTCTACAAAATAAACAAAATCAATCGCCGAAATCGTTAGTAAAAATTACGATTTAAACAAGTATTAAAAAAATTAATTCAGATCAGTTAGAAAACCACGTATTTTTTTTCAATCCGGTTAAAATAATCCATTTTAAAATAACCTGAATGAGATAAAAATAAATGAAAGTGTTTTTATTTATACTAGTTTATTGATTAAATTGCAGTTATTCAAACAGATTAATAACTGGTTATTAATATTACCCATAAGATTACTTAACTGATGCCCAAATAAAATCAGCTTACTTTTTTGTGATGTATTAAATTATTTTGGTGTGTGAAATACACCAACCCAGATCGTAGTTCGAAAACTTTTGAGTGAGATTATCATCAGCCATACAGGTTTAAATTTAAAAGAGGTATGATTCTCCGCTCAAAGATTATTCAATATCTGTATCCGTTTTTTTTACTTTTATAACAAATATCTTTCATTCATTGTGAAATTTTTTCCTGCTTCCCTGAGCCGGCTCAACAATTAAGTATTATTTAGCCCAGGGGAGTGTCCTTGCGAGTCTAATGAGCCTCCCCGCCTACCAGCAGTACGACCGGCATGGCAGGTCGGCTCACCGGTTCCGGATAGGATATTTTCCTTATTTTCATCTTGCCTCAGCCTCTAACCGCGCAGGCCAGGGATTCTGGGCCGACTATGCCGTTCTCGGTGCCTGCCCCAGTAGCCGGATCTCGATCATTGGTTTTTTTTTTTTTTTTTTTTTGTTTTTTTTAAAGTAACTCCTCCCACTTCTTGTAATCCACTTCCTTTGCTCGTATAACCTCAGCCACGAATTTCTCTATTGTCAGCCATTCCTCTTTATCTCACAGCATATACTTTGTTGTAGTTTCCGGGGTAATTTCTTCTATGTTAGGTTTTAGATCCTTCAGCAGGAGATTTTGAAATTTCTTGCTGAAACTAAACTAGGTCAGTTTTTGTACTTTTATATTTTAATTCTATAAACGTGCAAAGAATTTCAGTATGGTTTATGAAACCGTTTATTTATTTTTACTTATTTATATATATATATATATATATTTTTTTTTTTTTTGTTCTTATAATTAATTAATCCTGTTATAGAGACAAGGGGTTATCAACACTTTTTTCTCCCGGAAATAATATTGATAATTTTTTTACAGAACTAACCATTTGCTAATGCTAAATTTTACTCTTTGGTTTCTTTAAAATCGCTTAAAATTGATTTAAAGAAACTTAAAAATTTGTACATTCCAATACATTTTCATATTTAAGCAAATTATCTTCACCTATTAATATGGAAATACAATTTCAGCATATACAAAATTTTTTTTTTTAAAATCAGTAACAGAAATTATTGTAAAATATATATATAGATGTAATTTTTTTAAAACATAGGTACATCTAATATAATTATGCTCTGATAAAATTATAAATTTGTAATTTTTCACTTTTACTTTTTATTTTTTTCTTGTTTTTGGGACGCACAATGAAGATACTTTATTAGCACCCGGAAGCAATGTTTCTACAATAAACTAACTAGATATATCTCCGTGATATATCTAACATATCTCCGTGATATATAGCATTTGTCAAATGCTATACATCACGGAGATATGAACTAAGTAACAGTAATAAAAAAAATATAATTAAAATTCAAAAGGTACAATATCAAAAGGAAAATAATAAAAATTTAAAATACATTATAAAACATGAAAAAAGTACATTACAATAATTAATAATAAATATTCGAATACAGACGCACGGCCTTGAGAAACAAGATATTCTATAACATCGTCATATTATTTCCGAGAATATTTCGATGTTGGTCCCTATTTTAAATTTACAACGCAATGCCGCTTAACAAACACAGTTTACAAGGATGTGATGTACCATTAGTTGGCAGTAGCAGTGAACACAAACGAGTGCGCGGTTGTGATTAATGAGATGTCTATGAGTAAGTTCAGTGAGCCCTATTCGCAAACGGCAAATACTAACCTCCTCTGGACAATTATTTCTGTGTGAAGAGCTTCACAGTGACAGTATTCTTAATTGGATGAATTTTATTGTTGATGGTAGCATTCAATTTACTTTGCTTCTCTTCACGAACCTCTCTCTCTCTCTCTCTCTCTCTCTCTCTCTCTCTCTCTCTCTCTCTCT